>NC_041381.1:651728342-651770292 GCF_002162155.2 Triticum dicoccoides | reverse complement strand
CCGACCTCGCCGGCGCTCGCCGTAGCTGCCCTCCGGCGCCCATGCTCCGCCCCGCCGCCTGCTCGCCGTCCCCTTGCCGGCCCTCCTCCGGTGGAACTCCGGCCGCCTTCGTCGCCCCGTCTCCAGTGATCCTCGGGATCCGCGCCCCGGATCCATATCCAGCCCTGAGGTTGACCCCGATTCCACTGTCCCCGAATCCCTGACATAATCATGCCATGTTCATCACATTGTATCTCTGCATCCGTAGCTCCGTTTCGTGCGTGTAATATGTCAAATTGTTCGCCGCGACGAGTACTTCATTTCATTCCATTGCATCATTTTCATTTGAGCTCGTCTTGATGCCCGAAATGCTGTTGGAAGAGTGCATGTTGATGTTAATCTGCTGGAACTGTTATAACTTGCTCATTTGTCATTTTTGCCATGTTTGATGTGTGCATCCTATGAGGTTGATGTCTACATGTGTTTTGATCTATGACATGCCATCTTTCCAGAGGTGCTATCCATGTATTTTTGTGAGTTGTGTGCTGAGTGCATCAAGCTTGCTAAGTAGGGTACTTGCTGTTGCTGTTTTCCTGACAGATTCTGTTATATTTTGTTGCTATGTAAACCTGCTGCTACAAGTCATTTCGTGCATTATTCTGGAGAAGTTCACTAAGGATGTTTTGTTATACATGTCTTTCTATATCCATTCATGCCCCTGGTTGCATTTATAGACTACTGTAGCTTGTTGTTATCTTGCTCCAAAGTTGCTAAATAATATTGCTGTCAGCCTATTAACATTAAGTTCAGTTTTGGCCATGTGATTTTCTAGTGATCCATGCACCCTATGAACTTTCTATTTCCATGCTTAGCTTCATAAACATGTCTTATTACTGTTGGTTGCCTTGCCATGCCATGTATTGCTCTGTGGTGAGTGGTTCAAGCTCACCAACATGCCTACTTATTGTTGTTCCTGCCATGTATGAATCTGTCATATAACTTGCCATGTTTACATGGGTGCCATCATATCTTCTGATCCTTTTTGGCTCATGGTCAGTAAGGGTCTTTTGTTCTACGCAATTAGTAGACTCATGCCATGCCTTTGTTTTCCATGATAAGTTCCTGTAACATGTCATTTGATAGCTCTAAACATTGCAACCTGATGTTATTTCTGCTAAATCTGTAACTGTTATTATTTGCAATCTTTCCATGTCTTTTTGAGCATGTTGTAGTCTTTTCTGGAGATAGCTCAGTGTTCATGTTTTGTTGTGCTTTACCTGTACTTCATGCCCATGCCTTTTGTTATTATGTTGGGGTGCTGTAGCTTGTTGTTTTGATGCTTGCAATATGCCTAGTTGCTGTTTTGGACAGTTTGTTGTTATGACTTGTATAGTGTGCATGTGTTGAACCGTTGCTCCGTTTTGAGTGTGCTTTATATGAAACTTGCTTATTTTTGCATGTAGCTTCATATTATCATGTTGCATCCTTGTTTTGAGGTGTTTGCTTGATGTTGGTATGCATTCTGCATCAATGCCATGCTTATCTTGTTTTGCTCATATCTTCTAGGCCGTAGCTCCGAATCTAATGAACTTTATATGTAACTTGACTAGAATCTCGTGTAGATCCTCTTGGTGCATCTTAAGTTGCTGTTTAACCACTTGATTATAAGGTTCATTCAGATCTGGACCAATTTCGAAATATGCATATGAGGACTTACTAGAATTGTTATATGTTGTTTCCGGCCTCATTTAAACTTGCCTTGATGTGTTGTTCTTGTTTGCATCATATCTTGCCATGAGTAGCTTCATGTAGCTTTGTCATGCATCATGCTTGTTGTCCATCACGTCTTGTTCATGTGTGGTGTGTTTACCATGTTGTGTGCTTCTTCTCGATAGTTCCCGTTTCGTTGCGATCGTGAGGATTCGTTCGTCTACACTTGGTTCGTCTTCGTGGCTTCATCTTCTTCATGGACTCGTTCTTCTTCCTAGCGGGATTTCAGGCAAGATGACCGCTATCCTGGATCTCACTACTATCATTGCTATGCTATTTGCTTCGTTCTATCGCTTTGCTGCGCTACCTATCATTTGCTCTTCAAGCCTCCCAAATTGCCATGAACCTCTAACCTTTGACACCCTTCCTAGCAAACCATTGCTTGGCTATGTTACCACTTTGCTCAGCCCTCTTATAGCATTGCTAGTTGTAGGTGAAGTTGAAGATTTCTCCATGGTGGACAGGATTTTGGTTGGGATATCACAATATCTCTTATATTATTAATGCATCTATATATTTGGTAAAGGGTGGAAGGCTCGGCCTTATGCCTGGTGTTTTGTTCCACTCTTGCCGCCCTAGTTTCCGTCATACCGGTGTTATGTTCCCGGATTTTGCGTTACTAACGCGGTCGGGTGATTTATGGGACCCCCCTGACAGTTCGCTTTGAATAAAACTTGTCCAGCAAGGCCCAACCTTGGTTTTACCATTTGCCTCACCACCACCTATACCCTTCCCTTGGGTCGGCCAACCCAAGGGTCATCTTTATTTTAGCCCCCCCCGGGCCAGTGCTTGTCTAAGTGTTGGTCTGGACCGGGCAGACTGCGGGGCCACCTCAGGGCAACTCGAGGGCTGGTTTTACTCGTAGGCTGACCTATCCGGTGTTGCCCTGAGAACGAGATATGTGCAGCTCCTATCGGGATTGTCGGCGCATCGGGCGGCTTTGCTGGTCTTGTTTTACCATTGTCGAAATGTCTTGTAAACCGGGATTCCGAGACTGATCGGGTCTTCCTGGGAGAAGGTATATCCTTCGTTGATCGCGAGAGATTATCATGGGCTAAGTTGGGACACCCCAACAGGGTATAAACTTTCGAGAGCCGTGCCCGCGATTATGTGGCAGATGGGAAATTGTTAATGTCCGGTTGTAGATCACTTGACACCAGATCCGAATTAAAATGCATCAACCGCGTGTGTAGCCGTGATGGTCTCTTCTCGGCGGAGTCCGGGAAGTGAACACGGTTTCTATGTTATGATTGTCGTAAGTAGGTGTTCAGGATCACCTCTTGATCATTGCTAGTTGACGAACGTTCCTTTGTTTCTCTTCTCGCTCTCATTTGCGTATGTTAGCCACCATATCATGCTTAGACGCTGCTGCAACCTCACCACTTTACCCCTTCCTTTCCCATTAAGCTTTGCTAGTCTTGATACCCATGGTAATGGGATTGCTGAGTCCTCGTGGCTCACAGTTTACTACAACAACAGTTGCAGGTACAGGTTATGCGATGATCATGACGCGACAGTGATGTTTGCTTGTTTGGAGTTCTTCTCCTGCTTCTTCTTTGATCAGGGGATAGGTTCCAGGTCGGCAGCCTGAGCTAGCAGGGTGGATGTCGTTTGAGTTTCTGTTTGTGTTTCATCCGTAGTCGGATGGTGCTCTTTTGTAAGATGATGTCGTATTCGTGTGGCATTGTATGCCTCTTGTATGTATCCCCATCTATTTATGTAATGTTGATGTAATGATATCCACCTTGCAAAAGTGTTTCAATATGCGGGTCTATCCTTGGTGGGACCTTCGAGTTCCTTTTGGATATGGTCGCATATTGGGCGTGACAAGTTGGTATCAGAGCCTCGACCGACCCTAGGAGCCCCCTTGATTGATCGTGTTTTCGCCGTTGTTGAGTCTAGAAGAAAACTGTTTTCAGAGTCTAGTTATATCGGAGAGTAGGAATTCTTTTTACTCCTCAGCCCCCTTCGTCGCTTTGGTGAGGAATCTTGACGTAGGTGTTTTGAACTACTCCTCTTCCCCTTCAAATTTTTCTTTAGGATCACGCGGTTAGTTTTTCGTTCATTGTCCATCCTCTTTTCATCCGGTGCATCCCTCGTCAAGTTGACTCAAACCTCATTGTCTTTCGCGAGATCAATCCTAAGTTCTTCCTCCGACGTCGTTGTTTTTCCTTGTCCGAAGTTGTCCTTGTTTTTCCCACCCGCCCTCCCTTCTTCTTCTTAGAATCGGAGTCCGTAATCGAGTATCCATCCTACTCGTGCGAAGTCTTTGCCTTCTTTCCTCAATGATTTTAACAGGTGTTTTCTCTTCAAGATATTCGTCGGTTCCCCCTTCCTAGTTGCCTTTGTTTTCCCACCCTCCCACCCTCTTTTTCCCGGAGTTTGAGTCTCTTTCGACCATCTATTTCATTCGTGTGGAGCCTCTTCAGTCTTCCCTCAATTATTTCAACCGGTGAATTCTCGTCTCGTTCGTCATTCATCATCTCTTTTTCTTCTCCGGTGGACTCAATTCAAGTTTTTTCGGGTTGATCATATTTTTTTTCCTCGGCTCAAGTGTTCTCCCTGCTCGTTCGCCTCTCGCCAGTTTATCGTTCCGGAGTGCTCAAGACTTCTTAGGAGATTCGTCTGTGTTTCAATTAATTTGAGGGTGTCACCTCATTCAAATATTTCATTGTTCCGGTGCATCACCTATCTGTTCAACAATCCTTTCCAACGGTGTTTTCTTTTAATGGGCCCTAACCCACAGGTCTTTTCCCAGGATCTTACCTGACTCTTCTAATTCCCCTGGAGTTATTCTCAAATTCTTTTCGAGTGTGACGTAAGAATGAATTTCATCAGTCACATGCCTTCTCCAAGATCTCTTTCAAATCATTTCATCGTCGGCTCAACCTCTTTGCTTTTTCATTCTATCGGAGTATCTCAGTAATTTTGGTGGTGTTTTCTCCTCGTCATTTGAAGATTGAAGAAGAGTTTTTCCTCTAAATCTTGTCTGTTCTCTCGAGGATTCGTGATTCTAGCTTCATGTTATCCTCTCCAATTATTCCAGTTGTCAGATATTCTTTTTCTCAACCATCCGGAGTATGTCAGGAGTTGTTTTCCCATTTCTTTTCACCGGAGGCCATCGTCCCAGAAGAATTCTTCATGCTCACATTTCAGCTACCGTTATCCAATTATTTCGGTGCTTCATTCAAGTGTTCTTTAATCAGCTCATGATCTCTTTGTTCTTTTGCATCTAAATTCCCTCAAGCATATTTGTTCTTCTAATTCTTCCCGGTGATTCATTCTCTTGCATCAGTCATTTCCGAATTCTTACGGTGGTTCGTTCAAGATTCTTTTCCTTGTTTATCATATCAATCCATTCGTTCTTTCGAATCCTACCGGTGGCTCATGAAGACTCTCAAGTTTTGTGCTATACCCCCTTAATTCCTTTCAAGAAGAATAAGTAGCATGCCAAATCCATTGCTTGTCATCAATTTAATTTGATGAAGGATAAGCATACAATAAACCTTATTCTTATTTCATCCAAGTGAGTAATCCCTTTCCTTCGGAGTTTGTTCTTGATGAATAAATTCTAGTTCCAGGTGCTTTCATCTTTTCTTTTCTGGAGTTCAAATTTCCTTGGCCATTTCGTCGGAACCTCCATCTAAATCACCGCAAGGCTTGAATCTTTATTCTATCATCTTTCATCCTTTATTCTATCTCATTGTCCTTTTGTTTACCAGAGTTCTTCAGGGTGGTTCTTCATGATTTAATTCATTTTTCAAGAGTTCATCAAGATTCTTGTTGGTGGAGTTCAAGTATCTTTTCTTCTTGCATCTTGAAGTGCAATTAATTCTCCGTGTTCTTTCGAAGTGGAGTTTTGCATTTCTTTGTTCTTCTCAGCTATCCAATCATTTCCGTTTGTGGCCGATTATCACCTTATGATTTTGAGATGTTATCCATAAGTCCACAACAAGCTTATTCTTTTCGTTCCTGATTTTCTCAAACGACTCTGTTCAATCCTTTCTTCTAAGGTTGCTTCCAATTTAATTCGTGGCACAAGTTGTCATTTTCTTCTCCGTTCTTTTCTTTCAACTATTTCCATTCTTTCCGGAGATTTTGTGTCATGTCTTCATCAAGTATCATTCCATCCTCTCTAGCTCGTGTTCTATTCCTCCATGTTTCTGCCAGAGTGATGCCTAAATTATTCCATTCTTATTCCTTTTCTTTCTCGTTCTAACTGGAGTGGTTTCTTAGTCTATCTAATTTCGTGAGCTTTCGATTCTCGTCATTCTTGTCGTTCCTCTCTTCTTCTCGAGTGCTCTTGATTCTTTGCTTCTTCTCTTGAGTTCTTATTTCACCTCATCCCTTTTTCCCTTCTGTCTCGATCCTAAGATCTTGATCGGGACGAGATCTCTTGTTAGTGGAGGAGTGTTGTAACGCCCCGGTTTCGATGCGCTAGGTGTCCGCCAGTTATTCGCCGTCATTGCCATGTCATTTGCTTGCGTGTTGCATTTTATCAGGTCATCATGTGCATCTCATTTTGCATACGTGTTCATCTCATGCATCCGAGCATTTTCCCCGTTGTCCGTTTTGCGATCCGGCGCTCCTATGTCCTCCGGCGTCCCCCTTTTGTCTCTCGTTGTGTGCGGGTGTTAAACTTTCTCGGAATGGCCCGAGGCTTGCCAAGCGGCCTTGGTATAGCACCGGTAGACCGCCTGTCAAGTTTCGTGCCATTTGGAGGTCGTTTGATACTTCAACGGTTAACCGGGTAACCGCAAAGGCCTCTTTTGTTGCAGCCCAACACCCCTTCCAAAGTGGCCCAAAACCCACCTAACTCCCCTCCATGCTCTCGGTCGTTCGATCACGATTGTGTGGGCGAAAACCGCACCTCATTTGGACACTCCTAGCTCCCTCTACCTATATAAACACCTCCTCCCCCGAAATTCCGGATCAAATCCACCCCTAACCCATCCCGCTCCGCCTCCCGCGCGCCGCCCCGCCCGCTCGCCCGAGCTGCGCCACGTCGCCTCCTGCGTCATCCCCGCCGCCGCCGGCCTGCAAGCCCGCGCCGGGCCCACGCGAGCCTGCGCGCCTGCCGCCTGAGGCCCGTCGCCGCGCCGCCCGCCTCCGCCCGTCCGCGCCGCGTCCGCCGCTCCCCTCCACGCCGCCGGCCGCCGCCGACCTCGCCGGCGCTCGTCGTAGCCGCCCTCCGTCGCCCGTGCTCCGCCCCGCCGCCTGCTCGCCGTCCCATCGCCGGCCCTCCTCCGGTGGAACTCTGGCCGCCTTCGTCGCCCCGTCTCCGGCGATCCTCGGGATCCGCGCCCCAGATCTAGATCCAGCCCTGAGGTTGACCAAGATTCCACTAAGTCCCCGAATCCCTGACATAATCATGCCATGTTCATCGCATTGTATCTCTGCATCCGTAGCTCCGTTTCGTGCGTGTAATATGTCAAATTGTTCGTCTCGACGAGTACTTCATTTCATTCCATTGCATCATTTTCATTTGAGCTCTTGATGCCCGAAATGCTGTTGAAAGAGTGCATGTTGATGTTAATCTACTGGAACTGTTATAACTTGCTCATTTGTCATTTTTGCCATGTTTGATGTGTGCATCCTATGAGGTTGATGTCTACATGTGTTTTGATCTATGTCATGCCATCTTTCCAGAGGTTCTACCCATGTATTTTTGTGAGTTGTGTGCTGAGTGCATCAAGCTTGCTAAGTAGGATACTTGCTGTTGCTGTTTTCCTGACAGATTCTGTTATATTTTGTTGCTATGTAAACCTGCTGCTAAAAGTCATTTCGTGCATTATTCTGGAGATGTTCACAAAGGATGTTTTGTTATACATGTCTTGCTATATCCATTCATGCCCCTGGTTGCATTTATAGACTACTGTAGCTTGTTGTTATCTTGCTCCAAAGTTGCTAAATAATGTTGCTGTCAGCCTGTTAACATTAAGTTCAGTTTTGGCCATGTGCTTTTCTAGTGATCCATGCACCCTATGAACTTTCTCTTGCCATGCTTAGCTTCATAAACATGTCTTCTTACTGTTGGTTGCCTTGGCATGCCATGTATTGCTCTGTGGTGAGTGGTTCAAGCTCACCAACATGCCTACTTATTGTTGTTCCTGCCATGTATGAATCTGTCATATAACTTGCCATGTTTACATGGGTGCCATCATATCTTCTGATCCTTTTTGGCTCATGGTCAGTAAGGGTCTTTTGTTCTATGCAATTAGTAGACTCATGCCATGCCTTTGTTTTCCATGATAAGTTCCTGTAACATGTCATTTGATAGCTCTAAACATTGCAACCTGATGTTATTTCTGCTAAATCTGTAACTATTATTATTTGCAATCTTTCCATGTCTTTTTGAGCATGTTGTAGTCTTTTCTGGAGATAGCTCAGTGTTCATGTTTTGTTGTGCTTCACCTGTACTTCATGCCCATGCCTTTTGTTATTATGTTGGGGTGCTGTAGCTTGTTGTTTTGATGTTTGCAATATGCCTAGTTGCTGTTTTGGACAGTTTGTTGTTATGACTTGTATAGTGTGCATGTGTTGAACCGTTGCTCCGTTTTGAGTGTGCTTTATATGAAACTTGCTTGTTTTTGCATGTACCTTCATATTATCATGTTGCATCCTTGTTTTGAGGTGTTTGCTTGATGTTGGTATGCATTTTGCATCAATGCCTTGCTTATCTTGTTTTGCTCATATCTTCTAGGCCGTAGCTCCGAATCTAATGAACTTTATATGTAACTTGACTAGAATCTCGTGTAGATCCTCTTAGTGCATCTTAACTTGCTGTTTAACCACTTGAATATAAGGTTCATTCAGATCTGGACCAATTTCGAAATTTGCATATGAGGACTTACCGGAATTGTTATATGTTGTTTCCGGCCTCATTTAAACTTGCCTTGATGTGTTGTTCTTGCTTGCATCATATCTTGCCATGAGTAGCTTCATGTAGCTTTGTCATGCATCATGCTTGTTGTGCATCACCACTTGTTCATGTGTGGTGTGTTTACCATGTTGTGTGCTTCTTCTCGATAGTTCCCGTTTCGTTGCGATCGTGAGGATTCGTTCGTCTACGCTTGGTTCGTCTTCGTGGCTTCATCTTCTTCATGGACTCGTTCTTCTTGCTAGCGGGATTTCAGGCAAGATGACCGCTACCCTGGATCTCACTACTATCATTGCTATGTTATTTGCTTCGTTCTATCACTTTGTTGCGCTACCTATCATTTGCTCTTCAAGCCTCCCAAATTGCCATGAACCTCTAACCTTTGACACCCTTCCTAGTAAACCATTGCTTGGCTATGTTACCGCTTTGCTCAGCCCTCTTATAGCGTTGCTAGTTGCAGGTGAAGTTGAAGATTTCTCCATGGTGGATAGGATTTTGGTTGGGATATCACAATATCTATTATATTATTAATGCATCTATATATTTGGTAAAGGGTGGAAGCCTCGGCCTTATGCCTGGTGTTTTGTTCCACTCTTGCCGCCCTAGTTTCCGTTATACCGGTGTTATGTTCCCGAATTTTGCGTTCCTAACACGGTCGGGTGATTTATGGGACCCCCCTGACAGTTCGCTTTGAATAAAACTTGTCCAGCAAGGCCCAACCTTGGTTTTACCATTTGCCTCACCACCACCTATACCCTTCCCTTGGGTCGGCCAACCCAAGGGTCATCTTTATTTTAGCCCCCCCCCCGGGCCAGTGCTTGTCTAAGTGTTGGTCTGAACCGGGCAGACTGCGGGGCCACCTCGGGGCAACTCGAGGGCTGGTTTTACTCGTAGGCTGACCTATCCGGTGTTGCCCTGAGAACAAGATATGTGCAGCTCCTATCGGGATTGTCGGCGCATCGGGCGGCTTTGCTGGTCTTGTTTTACCATTGTCGAAATGTCTTGTAAACCGGGATTCCGAGACTGGTCGGGTCTTCCTGGGAGAAGGTATATCCTTCATTGATCGCGAGAGCTTATCATGGGCTAAGTTGGGACACCCCTGCAGGGTATAAACTTTCGAGAGCCGTGCCCGCGGTTATGTGGCAGATGGGAATTTGTTAATGTCCGGTTGTAGATAACTTGACACCAGATCCGAATTAAAATGCATCAACCGCGTGTGTAGCCGTGATGGTCTCTTCTCGGCGGAGTCCGGGAAGTGAACACGGTTTCTGTGTTATGATTGACATAAGTAGGTGTTCAGGATCACCTCTTGATCATTGCTAGTTGACGACCGTTCCTTTGTTTCTCTTCTCGCTCTCATTTGCGTATGTTAGCCACCATATCATGCTTAGACGCTGCTGCAACCTCACCACTTTACCCCTTCCTTTCCCATTAAGCTTTGCTAGTCTTGATACCCATGGTAATGGGATTGCTGAGTCCTCGTGGCTCACAGTTTCCTACAACAACAGTTGCAGGTACAGGTTATGCGATGATCATGACCCGAGAGCGATGTTTGCTTGTTTGGAGTTCTTCTCCTGCTTCTTCCTCGATCAGGGGATAGGTTCCAGGTCGGCATCCTGGGTTAGCAGGGTGGATGTCCTTTGAGTTTCTGTTTGTGTTTCATCCGTAGTCGGATGGTGCTCTTTTGTAAGATGATGTTGTATTCGTGTGGCATTGTATGCCTCTTGTATGTATCGCCATCTATTTATGTAATGTTGATGTAATGATATCCACCTTGCAAAGGCGTTTCAATATGCGGGTCTATCCTTGGTGGGACCTTCGAGTTCCTTTTGGATAGGGTCGCATATTGGGCGTGACAAGTGCGGTCCCTCAAGGAATCTAACACACACTAGGTAGAGGAGCTCGACTCCGTACTCTGGGGGCTGCGGACCACGCCGAATCGCACTACCAGATTCACACCATTCTTTATGGTATACGGCGCAGAGGCAGTTCTGCCCTGCGACATAATTCATGACTCACCTCGCGTGCGCATGTACGAAGAAAGAGAAGCCGAGCTTGATCGGCAGGAAAGTTTGGACGCCTTGGAGGAGGAGCGTGACGTGGCAAAAGCTCGTTCCGCATTCTATCAATAGCAGGCTCGAAGATATCAAAGCAGAGAAGTACGGGCCAAAACTTACAATGTTGGCAAATTAGTTCTACGCCTGCCGGACAAGAAAAAGGACAAACTCAAGCCCAAATGGGAAGGTCCCTTCATCATCGACCAAGTCCTGACCGGCGGAGTGTACCGTCTGCGAAATGCATCGGATAACCGACTCGAGCTGAACCCATGGAACGCAGCCCGTCTCCGAAGATTCTACGCCTAGTGCCGGACTCTGAGTTCGTCTCCTTCCTCTGTCTATATTTTACACAATAGTTGTCTTATATTTCTCTCCTTCTCCCCCCTTTCTCTGGCAGCCTTTGAAGGCTCGTTTGCGCATTGTTCGCACACACTTGACGCGCTATCCTCGCTCATTATACCTAGGGGCTTCTTTAACAGAAGCTTATTTATACGGGCTTCATGCCCAACACATGTGTCACACTTCCGCATGTACCTTTTATTCGCCATTATATGCATCGATATGACTTAAGTTTTGGCCAAGCTGGGTTGCCTGGCTCCTGTGCTTACCCCTATGTTCCCGATTGTTCGGCTAGGTGGTAAAGGGAGCACCTCTGCGATTGTTACTGCCAGGGCAGCCGGACGTGTACCTCAGACTGGGTGAAGCCGAAAGCTAGTGTTCTTAAGGGAATATTCGGTCGGTGAACTAAAAGACGATTTCTTACCTATTTATTTATCTGTCCCCAGATGTTTTACTGCTTTTTTCGCAGTCCGGACATGCACTTTAGGGCATGCCTCCTAGGGAAAGGAACCCCTAACGGAACTATTCTCCCTGGAAGATGTTTCTTACTAACCATGTAATATAACATAACTAGTTGGGCACTTGTCTGATAAAGCACTAATGACCCCTACTCCTGGTCTCCACGCATGCCCCGGTTTTTATATAACTGCGAGGGTATTCAGACACACTCCGGACTATTGGGTCCCGAGGTTGAAGCGAAAAGGTCCGCTATGACAAACGATCTACAATCCAGCTAGAAGGCATTTTACATGTCATCTTAAATTACATAGTCAACTTGACTGATTGTATTCCTCTTCAATGCCATCTAATAGGCTGTCTAGTTTACAGTCCTGCAGGGAATACTTTGCGGCCAATCCTACTTGGCCGTACACTAAGCTGACAGGGATCTCCTTCCCATTGGGCCCCACAGGTCCGCCCTCGGCCATGTGGTTTGGGTCAGCCTTCGTGTACCGCGTCTTCACCATGGCCCAGGCCTCCCTGGTGCCTTGACGGCAGGCCGATATCTTCCATAATCGGAAGCGCCGCCGTGCTCCCTGAAGCCTCTCTGCAAGCTCTCCAAGGCCTTCGGGCAGGGAGATAGATGGACACAAGGCCTGGGCGATGCCTTTCATCACCTGCCGAACTCGTTAGTGCAGTTGCAATAGCTCGGGAAGAAGGTCAACCGTAGAACTGGGCATTTCCTCTGCAGGACGACCTATGAGCATACCTACAGACATAACTCTGTTAGTTGACTTCCTCGCCGAACTCTTTTTCAAAGTTCGTTCAAGCACTTACTAAAAATGTCGCGTCGAAGCCGCCGATTCTCCTTAACGGAGTCAGACAGCTGGGCACGAACATCCTTTAGTTCTTCGCCCAGCTGGGTGTTGGCATCTTGGAGATTATTTTTCTCTTGCCTCACCCTTGTAAGCACATTCTCGCTGTCCTTTAACCAGCGTAGGAGCTGTTTCTTGTCCGGATCTATCCCGGCGCCATCTGCAATGTAATTGTCAGATTTATACACACGCTGCACTTCACAAACTACTTATCTTTTGAAGCATGTATTACCAGAGGGGGTCTCTTTGGCTTCTCCTGTCGCGGCTAGTGCGGCCTCAAGTTGGGCCTTGCACTCTTCAAGCTCCCAGGATAGTCGGGTATTCTTTTCTGTAAGATCCTGCATAACAAATGATCCTTAAATCAGTTATTCTAACTATTTCAAGTCTCGGGGGCTACTGGCATATATAACTGTCAAATTTTCTCACCCGTATGTCTTTTACATACTGCTCCGTGGCTCTGGCTAGACCATCTTGAGCGGCACGGAGGTGTGCATCTCCCGAATTGAAAGCATTCAATGCCTTTGGGGAGGAACATGTGTCACGAAGAACTGTCCAGCGGCGCCTGTGATTCATCTCCACCTCAGAGTTGGTGGCGGACAATCTGTCGGCATCCTCTGTTGGAGGAGCATCCGACGCACGCTACGTGTTCGCCTCCGCCTCTGGGCCTGGCTTTGGAGCCTGGCTGATGGAGGCTTGATTTGCAGCTCCTCGAATGTAGTCTGGCGAGCGCTCTTTTTCCTGAAGGGAGCGCGAGCGTTAATATGCCTTCCAGGAATCAAACCTGGGAATATGGTGACACGCCATACCGTTGCACCGGCGTTTCAATCCGGACCGCACTCCTTTTTAGCCTGCTGGGCCGTGCTACCCCTTGTTGGCTAACCGCCGCGGGCTCGGCCTTCCGCCTCAAGGGCACCCCCTGCGAAACACCGTTGGTATACGGTGATAAAAAATAAGCACGGACGGGTCATTATCAGAGTATTGGGACTTCGGCCTCAGCTACCTGTGAGGCTGGAAGTATTCCGGGGTAGTCGGCCGTAATGGCGACCAAGGCATTATCGATGCTTAGTTGGTGAAATACCCCATCAATCAGCTCCACCAATATGTCCGGATCCTCTTGGGAGGCCGGATCGAGGAACCGTTCTGGATTCTCGGGTTGTGGAGGCGGGTTGTTTATATCCTTTACGGCCCGGCGCAGTTCCTGCGTCGAAATCACAAAATGAGATACTTGACTATGGGAATATGGATTGGACGCGTAAAAAGAAATGTCCGCTTACCCAGCTTGGGGGATTATTCATAGAAAATCCGTCCCGTGGATTGACGCGGAGAAATTCCTCCTCTTCTCCCTTGTACAATGCGGACAAGATCTTCACCAGATCGGCGACCGATCCCGGCCCCTTACGGACGTGACGGGTGGCATCATCCTCCCCGTTGAAATCCCACACGGGGTGGCCTCTATACTGAAGCGGCTGCACCCCCCGCATAATACATGTGGCCATGACCCCAATCATGGCCAGTCCGGAATGAGCCAACAACCTTATTCGGCTCATCAAATAAAGGATGTCCCTGTCATTTTCCCTCTGAGGGCTCCATGGACGCCAGCTTAGGCGTTTCTTCAAAGGAGCATTGTTGAACTCCGGGCGGCCGACCCGAACAGGGTTCGGCAGGGGGACATCTTCTATATAAAACCATTCCGAAGGCCAGTCTTCGGACGCCTTCTTTGGGGTTCCGGATAGATATCCGGTCCCGGTGATGCGCCATAGTTCGGCTCCGCCCACTTGATATATCGACCCCTCATGAGAACGGGGTACGAGGCAGAACAACCTCTTCCACAGCGCAAAATGAGCCTCGATGCCCAAAAATAGCTCGCAAAGGGCCACGAAGCCCACAATATGCAAAACGGAGGCAGGCGTAAGATTGTGCAACTGGAGGCCGTAGAACTCCAGGAGCCCCGGGAGGAACGAATGAATTGGAAATCCGAGCCCTCTCATCAGATAAGGGATAAGGCATACCCGCTCTCCTTTGGAGGGACTGGGGACGCTCTTCGTTTGCTTTCCGCCCTTATAAGTGGCGAGTCCGGCTTGAACCGGAACCATGAAGGCCGGGGGAAGAAATCCCTTGGTTTGGAGCATTACTAGCTCGCTGTGCGGGATGGAGCATCTCCCCCAGTCTCCAGGCTGAGGGCTGGGGGCGCGAGAGGAGGAGCCGCGTCGACTGTCCATGATGGAATGCATTTTTGTCAGATGCGCTCCGATGAATGCTCGCGAAGGGAGGATGGTGTGATTCGGATCTAGATCCTCGTCTCTTTTATAGGCAGCTCATTTGCGCAGCTAGGGGGTAAATGAAAATACCCTGGCGTTTCGCATTCATTCAAACACGTGGAGGATGGCCATTATTGGGCGTGGAAGCCAAGGAGCGCAATATTTACGAGGATCCAGACGTTATTCAACAGGTACACAGGATTTGGAGAAGAACCCGACTTGCAATACGGAAGACAATCTACGCGCAGGACTCGTCGTCATTGAAGCCTGGTTCGGGGGCTACTGAGGGAGTCCCGGATTAGGGGGTGTCCGGATAGCTGGACTATAGCCTTTGGCCGGACTCCTGGACTATGAAGATACAAGATTGAAGACTTCGTCCCGTGTCCGGATGGGACTTTCCTTGGCGTGGAAGGCAAGCTTGGCGATACGGATATGTAGATCTCCTACCATTGTAACCGACTCTGTGTAACCCTAACCGTCTTCGGAGCCTATATAAACCGGAGGTTTTTTAGTCCGTAGGACGAACAACAATCATACCATAGGCTAGCTTCTAGGGTTTAGCCTCTCTGATCTCGTGGTAGATCTACTCTTGTACTACCCATATCATCAATATTAATCAAGCAGGAGTAGGGTTTTACCTCCATCGAGAGGGCCCAAACCTGGGTAAAAACATCATGTCCCTTGTCTCCTGTTACCATCCGCCTAGACGCACAGTTCGGGACCCCCTACCCGAGATCCGCTGGTTTTGACACCGACACTCGAGTTGTTGTTTTGTTGTCCTTGAACCGCCGCCGGGTCGTCCCCTTATATACATGGGTGACACCCGTCGATTTACAGAGTCCCAACACCGGTTTGTATACATGTTTGGTTTGGTCTCTACTTATTCCTAACTTACAATACAAGTTTACATACCGACGCTGATTTACGGCTACAGGCCTAAACCGATCATGGGTTTAAGCCCTCATCTACCTTCATGGGCTTTTACATACTTAACTACTGAAGAAGTTAACCCGACCCAGATAGGTCGGTTTACGCCTAGTAGTAACATACCCAACATTACGCCCCAGATTGATTTGAACAGGTTAATGTCAATCCTTAGAAAAACTTCATCTTCAACATCTTCTTGTAGTTTGGTGAACCGCCGTGATGTCATCTTCTCGGATTGCTGTAAACCGGAGTGATGTCATCTATCATAAAGAAGCTATTGAAGGAAATATGCCCTAGAGGCAATAATAAAGTTATTATTTATTTCCTTATTTCATGATAAATGTTTATTATTCATGCTAGAATTGTATTAACCGGAAACATGATACATGTTTGAATACATAGACAAACATAACATCACTAGTATGCCTCTACTTGACTAGCTCATTAATCAAAGATGGTTATGTTTCCTAACCATAGACATGTGTTGTCATTTGATTAATGGGATCACATCATTAGGAGAATGATGTGATTGACATGACCCATTAACTGGGTGATTACAAAGGAGCTCTACAGGTGTCTCCGAAGGTACATGTTGGGTTAGCGTATTTCGAGATTAGGTTTTGTCACTCCGATTGTCGGAGAGGTATCTCTGGGCCCTCTCGGTAATGCACATCACTATAAGCCTTGCAAGCAATGTAGCTAATGAGTTAGTTACGGAATGATGCATTACGTATCGAGTAAAGAGACTTGTCGGTAACGAGATTGAACTAGGTATTGGATACCGACGATCGAATCTCGGGCAAGTAACATACCGATGACAAAGGGAACAAAGTATGTTGTTATGCGGTTTGACCGATAAAGATCTTCGTAGAATATGTGGGAGCCAATATGGGCATCCAGGTTCCGCTATTGGTTATTGACCGGAAACGTGTTTCGGTCATGTCTACATAGTTCTCGAACCCGTAGGGTCCGCACGCTTAAGGTTTCGATGACAGTTTTATTATGAGTTTATGAGTTTTGATGTACCGAAGGAGTTCAGAGTCCCGGATGAGATCGGGGACATGACGAGGAGTCTCGAAATGGTCGAGACGTAAAGATCGATATATTGGATGACTATATTCGGACTTCGGAAAGGTTCCGAGTGATTCGGGTATTTTCGGGGGTACCGGGGAGTTACGGGAATACGAGGAAGAAGTAATGGGCCTCATGGGCCAAGTGGTGGAAGAGAGGAGGCAGGGCACGCGGCCCCCCTAGCCCAAACTGAATTGGACTAGGGGGCCGGCCCCCCTTTCCTCCTTTTCCTCCCTCTCCTTCCTTCTCCTTCTCCTTCCCTTCTTTCCCCTCTCCTAGTTGGACTAGGAGAGGAGGGAGTCATACTCCCGGTGGGAGTAGGACTCCTCCCTGGCGCGCCCTCCCTTGGCCGGCCGCCCCCTCCCCCTTGCTCCTTTATATATGCGGGCAGGGGGGCACCCTATGACACACAAGTTGATCTTCATGATCGTTCCTTAGCCGTGTGCGGTGCCCCCCTCCACCATATTCCACCTTGGTCATATCGTCGCGGAGTTTAGGCGAAGCCTTGCGCCGGTAGAACATCATCATCGTCACCACGCCGTCGTGCTGACGGAACTCATCCCCGACACTTTGCTGGATCGGAGTCCGGGGATCGTCATCGAGCTGAACGTGTGCTGAAGTCGGAGGTGCCGTACGTTCGGTACTTGGATCGGTCGGATCGTGAAGACGTACGACTACATCAACCGCGTTGTCATAACGCTTCCGCTTACAGTCTACGAGGGTACATGGACAATACTCTCCACTCTCGTTGCTATGCATCACCATGATCTTGTGTGTGCGTAGGAATTTTTTTGAAATTACTACGTTCCCCAACAGTGGCATCCGAGCCAGGTTTTATGCGTAGATGTCATATGCATGAGTAGAACACAAGTGAGTTGTGGGCGATACAAGTCATACTGCTTACCAGCATGTCATACTTTGGCTCAGCGGTATTGTGAGATGAAGCGGCCCGGACCGACATTACGCGTACGCTTACGCGAGACTGGTTTCACCGTTACGAGCACTCATGCTTAAAGGTGACTGGCGGGTGTCTGTCTCTCTCACTTTAGCTGAGTCGAGTGTGGAGACGCCCGGTCCTTGCGAAGGTTAAAACAACACTAACTTGACGAACTATCGTTCTGGTTTTGATGTGTAGGTAAGAACGGTTCTTGCTCAGCCTGTAGCAGCCACGTAAAATTTGCAACAACAAAGTAGAGGACGTCTAACTTGTTTTTGCAGGGCATGTTGTGATGTGATAAGGTCAAGACGTGATGCTATATTTTATTGTATGAGATGATCATGTTTTGTAACCAAAGTTATCGGCAACTGGCAGGAGCCATATGGTTGTCGCTTTATTGTATGAAATGCAAACACCCTGTAATTGCTTTACTTTATCACTAAGGGGTAGCGATAGTCGTAGAAGCAATAGATGGCGTAACGACAACGATGCTACGATGGAGATCAAGGTGTCGCGCCGGTGACGATGGTGATCACGACGGTGCTTTGAAGATGGAGATCACAAGCACACGATGATGATGGCCATATCATATCACTTATATTGATTGCATGTGATGTTTATCCTTTATGCATCTTATCTTGCTTTGATTGATGGTAGCATTTTAAGATGATCTCTCACTAAAATTATCAAGAAGTGTTCTCCCTGAGTATGCACCGTTGCGAAAGTTCTTCGTGCTGAGATACCACGTGATGATCGGGTGTGATAGGCTCTACGTTCAAATACAACGGGTGCAAAACAGTTGCACACACGGAATACTCAGGTTAAACTTGACGAGCCTAGCATATAACAGATATGGCCTCGGAACACGGAGACCGAAAGGTCGAGCGTGAATCATATAGTATATATGATCAACATATTGATGTTCACTATTGAAACTACTCCATCTCACGTGACGATCGGACATGGTGTAGTTGATATGGATCACGTAATCACTTAGAGGATTAGAGAGATTTCTATCTAAGTGGGAGTTCTTTAGTAATATGACTAAATGAACTTAAATTTATCATGAACTTAGTCCTGGTAGTATTGTGCAAATTATGTTGTAGATCAATAGCTTGCGTTGTTGCTTTCATATGTTAATTTTGATATGTTCCTAGAGAAAAACTATGTTGAAAAATGTTAGTAGCAATGATGCGGATTGGATCCGTGATCTGTGGTTTATCCTCATTGCTGCATAGAAGAATTATGTCCTTAATGCACCACTAGGTGACAGACCTATTGCAGGAGCAGATGCAGACGTTATGAACGTTTGGCTAGCTCAATATGATGACTACTTGATAGTTTAGTGCACCATGCTTAACGGCTTAGAATCGGGACTTCAAAGACGTTTTGAATGTCATGGACCATATGAGATGTTCCAGGAGTTGAAGTTAATATTTCCAGCAAATACCCGAGTTGAGAGATATGAAGTCTCCAACAAGTTCTATAGCTAAAAGATGGAGGAGAATCGCTCAACTAGTGAGCATGTGCCCAGATTGTCTGGGTACTTCAATCGCTTGAATCAAGTGGGAGTTAATCTTCCAGATAAGATAGTAATTGACAGAGTTCTCTAGTCACCATCACCAAGTTAGTAGAACTTCGTGATGAACTATAGTATGCAAAGGATGACGAAAATGATTCCCGAGCTCTTCGTGATGTCGACGAAGGTAAAAATCAAGAAAGAGCATCAAGTGTTGATGATTGACAAGACCACTAGTTTCAAGAAAAGGGCTAAGGGAAAGAAAGGGAAACTTCAAGTAGAATGGCAAACAAGTTGTCGCTCCCGTGAAGAAGCCCAAAGCTGGACCAAAGCCTGAAACTGAGTGCTTACACTGCAAAGGAAATGGTCACTGGAAGCGGAAATGCCCTGAATATTTGGTGGATAAGAAGGATGGCAAAGTTAACAAGGGTATATTTGATATATAGGTTATTGATGTGTGCCTTACTAGTGTTTATAGTAGCCCCTGAGTATTTGATACTTGTTCGGTTGCTAAGATTAGTAACTCGAAACAGGAGTTACAGAATAAACAGAGACTAGTTGAAGGGGAAGTGTCGATGAGTGTTGGAAGGTTCCAAGATTGATATGATCATCATCGCACACTCCCTATACTTTCGGGATTAGTGTTAAACCTAAATAAATGGTATTTGGCGTTTGCGTTGAGCATGAATATGATTTGATCATGTTTATTGCAATAATGTTATTCATTTAAAGTTAGAGAATAATTGTTATTCTGTTTACATGAATAAGACCTTCGATGGTCATACACCCAATGAACATAGTTTGTTGGATCTCGATCGTAGTGATACACATATTCATAATATTGATGCCAAAAGATGCAAAGTTAATAATGATAGTGCAACTTATTTGTGGCACTGCCGTTTGGGTCATATCGGTGTAAAGTGCATTAAGAAACTCCATAAAGATGGATTTTTGGAATCACTTGGTTATGAATCATTTGATGCTTGCGAACCGTGCCTTTTGGGCAAGATGACTAAAAACTCCGTTCTCCGGAACAATGGAACAAGCTACTGACTTATTGGAAATAATACATACCGATGTATGCGATCCAATGAGTGTTGATGCTCGTGGCAAGTATCGTTATTTTCTGACCTTCACAAGATGATTTGAGCAGATATGGGTATATCTACTTGATGAAACATAAGTCTGAAATAGTTGAAAGGTTCAAAGAATTTCAGAGTGAAGTGGAAAAATCATCGTAACAAAGAAAATAAAATTTCTGCGATCTGATCGCGGAGACGAATATTTGAGTTACGAGTTTGGTCTTCAATTAAAACAATGTGGAATAGTTTCACAGCTCACGCCACCTGGAACACCACAACGTTATGGTGTGTCCAAACATCGTAACCACACTTTATTGGATATGGTGCGATCTATGATGTCTCTTACTGATTTACCAGTACTGTTTTGGGGTTATGCATTAGAGACAGCTGCATTCACGTTAAAAGGGCCCCATCTAAATCCGTTGAGACGACACCATATGAACTGTAGTTTAGCAAGAAACCCAAGTTGTCGTTTCTTAAAGTTTGGGGCTGCAATGCTTATGTGAAAAAGTTTCATCCTGATAAGCTCAAACCCAAATTGGAGAAGTGCGTCTTCATAGAATGCCCAAAGGAAATTGTTGGGTACACCTTCTATCACAGATCCAAAGGCAAGATATTCGTTGCTAAAAATGGATCCTTTCTAGAGAAGGAGTTTCTCTCGAAAGAAGTGAGTGGGAGGAAAGTAGAACTTGATGAGGTAACTATACCTTCTCCCGAATTGGAAAATAGTTCATCACTGAAATCATTGCCAGTGATTCCTACACCAATTAGTGAGGAAGCTAATGATGATGATCATGAAGCTTCAGATCAAGTTACTACAGAACCTTGTAGGTCTTCTAGATTAAGATCCGCACCAGAGTGGTACAGTAATCCTATTCTGGAAGTCATGTTACTAGACCATGATGAACCTATGAACTATGAGGAAGTGATGATGAGCCCAGATTCCACAAAATGGTTTGAGGCCATGAAATCTGAGATGGGATCCATGTATGAGAACAAAGTGTGGACTTTGGTGGACTTGCCCGATGATCGGAAAGCCATAGAAAATAAATGGATCTTCAAGAGGAAGACAGATGCTGATAGTAGTGTTACTATCTACAAAGCTAGACTTGTCGAAAAAGGTTTTTGACAAAGTTCAAGGTGTTGAATACAATGAGATTTTCTCAGTCGTATCGATGCTTAAAAGTCTGTCCGAATCATGTTAGCAATTGCCACATTTTATGAAATTTGGCAAATGGATGTCAAAACTACATTCCTTAATGGATTTATTAAATAAGAGTTGTATAGGATACAACCAGAAGGTTTTGTCAATCCTAAAGGTGCTAACAAAATGTGCAAGCTCCAGCAATCCATCTATGGAATGGTGCAAGCATCTCGGAGTTGGAATATACGCTTTGATAAGTTGATCAAAGCATATAGTTTTATACAGACTTGTGGTGAAACCTGTATTTACAAGAAAGTGAGTGGGAGCACTACAGCATTTCTGATAAGTATATGTGAATGACATATTGTTGATCGGAAATAATGTAGAATTATTCTACAAAGCATAAAGGAGTGTCTGAAAGGAGTTTTTTTCAAAGAAAGACCTCGGTAAAGCTACTTACATATTGAGCATCAAGATCTATTGAGATAGATCAAGATGCTTGATAAGATTTTCAATGAGTACATACCTTGACAAGATTTTGAAGTAGTTCAAAATGGAACAGTCAAAGAAAGAGTTCTTGCCTGTGTTGCAAAGATATGAAATTGAGTAAGACTCAAATCCCGACCACGGCAGAAAATAGAAAGAGAATGAAAGTCATTCCCTATGCATTAGTCATAGGTTTCTATAAAAGAATGCCGTGCTATGGACCAGACCTATTGTATACTCTGCCCTGGTTTGGCAAGGGAGTACAATAGTGATCTAGAAGTAGATCACTGGACATTGGTCAGAATTATCCTTAGTGGAACAAGGATATGTTTCTCAATTATGGAGGTGACAAAAGGTTCGTCGTAAAGGGTTACGTCGATACAAGTTTTGGTGCTGATCCAGATGACTCTAAGTCTTAATCTGGATACATATTGAAAGTGGGAGCAATTAGCTAGAGTAGCTCCGTGCAGAGCATTGTAGACATAGAATATTTGCAAAATACATATGGCTCTGAATATGACAGACCCGTTGACTAAGAGTCTCTCACGAGCAAAACATGATCACACCTTAGTACTCTTTGGGTGTTAATCACATAGCGATGTGAACTAGATTATTGACTCTAGTAAACCCTGTGAGTGTTGGTCACATGAAGATGTGAACTATGGGTGTTAATCATATACAGATATGAATATTGGTGTTAATCATATGGCGATGTGAACTAGATTATTGACTCTAGTGCAAGTGGGAGACTGAAGGAAATATGCCCTAGAGGAAATAATAAAGTTATTATTTATTTCCTTATTTCATGATAAATGTTTATTATTCATGCTACAATTGTATTAACCGGAAACATGATACATGTGTGAATACATAGACAAACATAACGTCACTAGTATGCCTCTACTTGACTAGCTCATTAATCAAAGATGGTTATGTTTCCTAACCATAGACATGTGTTGTCATTTGATTAACAGGATCACATCATTAGGAGAATGATGTGATTGACATGACCCATTCTGTTAGCCTAGCACTTGATCGTTTAGTATGTTGCTATTGCTTTCTTCATGACTTATACATGTTCCTGTAACTATGAGATTATGCAACTCCCGTTTACCGGAGGAACAATTTGTGTGCTACCAAACGTCACAACGTAACTGGGTGATTACAAAGGATCTCTACAGGTGTCTCCGAAGGTACATGTTGGGTTAGCGTATTTCGAGATTAGGTTTTGTCACTCCGATTGTCGGAGAGGTATCTCTGGGCCCTCTCGGTAATGCACATCACTATAAGCCTTGCAAGCAATGTAGACAATGAGTTAGTTACGAAATGATGCATTACGTAACGAGTAAAGAGACTTGCCGGTAACGAGATTGAACTAGGTATTGGATACCGACGATCGAATCTCGGGCAAGTAACATACCGATGACAAAGGGAACAAAGTGTTGTTATGCGGTTTGACCGATAAAGATCTTCGTAGAATATGTGGGAGCCAATATGGGCATCCAGGTCCCGCTATTGGTTATTGACCAGACGTGTTTCGGTCATGTCTACATAGTTCTCGAACCCGTAGGGTCCGCACGCTTAAGGTTTCGATGATAGTTTTATTATGAGTTTATGAGTTTTGATGTACCGAAGGAGTTCAGAGTCCCGGCTGAGATCGGGGACATGACGAGGAGTCTCGAAATGGTCGAGACGTAAAGATCGATATATTGGACGACTATATTCAGACTTCGGAAAGGTTCCGAGTGATTCGGGTATTTTCGGGGGTACCGGGGAGTTACGGGAATACGAGGAAGAAGTAATGGGCCTCATCGGCCAAGTGGTGGAAGAGAGGAGGCAGGGCGCGCGGCCCCCCTTGCCCAAACCGAATTGGACTAGGGGGGCGGCCCCCCTTTCCTCCTGTTCCTCCGTCTCCTTCCTTCTCCTTCTCCTTCCCTTCCTTCCCCCCTCCTAGTTGGACTAGGAAAGGAGGGAGTCCTACTCCCGGTGGGAGTAGGACTCCTCCCTGGCGCGCCCTCCCTTGGCCGGCCGCCCCCTCCCCCTTGCTCCTTTATATACGGGGGCAGGGGGCACCCTATGACACACAAGTTGATCTTCGTGATCGTTCCTTAGCCGTGTGCGGCGCCCCCCTCCACCATATTCCACCTCGATCATATCGTCGCGGAGTTTAGGCGAAGCCCTGCGCCACTAGAACATCATCATCGTCACCACGCCATCGTGCTGACGGAACTCATCCCCGACACTTTGCTGGATCGGAGTCCGGGGATCGTCATCGAGCTGAACGTGTGCTGAATTCGGAGGTGCCGTATGTTCGGTACTTGGATCGGTCGGATCGTGAAGACGTACGACTACATCAACCGCGTTGTCATAACGCTTCCGCTTACGGTCTACGAGGGTACATGGACAATACTCTCCCCTCTCGTTGCTATGCATCACCATGATCTTGCGTGTGCATAGGAATTTTTTTGAAATTACTACGTTCCCCAACAGCTATCCATGATACCTCCTTGTTAATAGATCTGCGATAATCGAGGCGACAGCTCTGTTTCCAAACACGCGGCCCCTTGATTCTCGCGCCTGACACATGTCCCTTTCTTTATAAATAGGACCGAAGGGTCATTTCTTTCCTCCCCTTCATGCCCTTTCTGCTTCCTCTTCCTCGCGCCGCCTAGCTTCGAAGCTCCGCCGCCGCCGTCAACTTGTGCATCAACTTTGGCCGCTGCATCAACCTGAGCATTCCAGATCACTGCGGTGTTCTTCCATGTCGTCCTCAGCTCTGGTAAATCTTCTACCCTTTTCATTATAGATCTGTTCTAGGGTTTCCATGTTCTCTAGCGTTCATCGCCTGCTTCCTGTTCATAGGCTAGATCTTTAGACGAATCTATGAATCTTTGTTCTTGTGTAGTAGTGGTTTTTATCCTCCGTTTTCACCTCCGCATACTAAGACCATAGACATTATCCATAGTAATAGCTCATTGATTCGGCACTGCTCCTTTTGGGCCTTGAATTTTTATCCCTTTTACGAACATGTTCCAGATCCAATGTTGTAGTATAATCTTTGTGAAACCTATTTTTGCATACTTACTCATTTGCAATCTCGACTGCTTCAATGTTTAGACCAGGCGGTTTAACTTTGTAGAAAATTTGCCAAACCGGTATATACCATTAGTCCCCTGGTTGAACCGCCAGAATTCCTTAGCCAGGCATTGCCGCTTTGTAAAACTCCGATTTACAGATAGCTGTCTTTGGTTTAGCAATACATGAATCAGGGTATACTTTTCCAATGTGGTCTTAAACCAGTAACTGCTACCTTGCAGATAGCGCTATGGCCAAACAAGTGTACGAGTGCAACTGGGTTCCTTCTCGCGTGACCGAGACTCAGCTGAATAATTTAGTCAAAACCGGCGCTTTAAGCAGTCAAGATGTTGTTCACTGGAGGGTCCCTGGCATAGAATGTCCTCCCACGCCTCAAGAGGGAGAGGTTGTCGTGCTGATCATCTAGTCCGGGGCTTTAACCTCCCGGTTCAAAATTTTATCGGGACGTCCTAGCCAATTTCCAACTCCGTCCGCAAGATACTGGCCCAAACTCCGTAACCAACATCTGTCACTTTCAAGTGCTCTGCGAGGTGTTCTTTCAAGAGGAGCCCACAGTTGAATTGTTTAGAGATTGCTTCCATCTAAACCGCCGCACTGAATTTACTGACAGTCCCAATACCTAGTTAGGCGGTATGGCGATTCAAAAGTGGAAATAGGTCACTTACCCTCACGCCAAACTGCACAACCATCCCAAAGAGAGGAACCAAACATGGTTTTACTGCAAAGATACCTCTCCTACAGACGAAAATCCCTTGCCGGGTTACCGTCCAGAGCGGCTAAGCAACACACATCCTTTCCCGCAAAGGCTGACCGCTAAGGAGAGAAGCAAATATGCTCCTCAATTATCCAAACTCAGGGCCTTCATGGCTAATGGGTTGACAGGGGTCGACCTTGCTCGCTGCTGGATATCATGGAGCATATTGCCTTTAAGCCAGCGCTCCGGTTTAATGTGCGAGTGCACTGGAAGTGAAAAAGACCCTCTTTGACACATTGACATCCAACTCACAGACGACGAAGTTACAGAAGCTGTGAAAAAGATATTGAATGAACCAGAAGCTGTCTGTGCTCAAACCGGCCTGGCTCCCTTTTGTATCATCAACAAACCGCCAGCTGTAAGACTCATACCTTATACTTTTTACTGAATCCGCCTGTTCAAATTATCAACTGTTAACATCAACATCTTTCAAACAGGGCGATGATCCATTTTGGAGCAAAAAACCTCCACAAGAAAAAACGGAGAAACCGGAGAGACCAACCCGGCCCAAAACTAGAGTTGTGAAGAGGCCCGCTAATAGGAACAAGCGGAGAAAGATCTTGGTAGAATATGTGGGAGCCAATATGGGCATCCAGGTCCTGCTAACAGGAAGAAAACCACTGCGTCTTCTGATCCGGCAGCTGACGATGATGTGGGTAACCCGGACCTTGAGGTAGAGCTTGATTCACTTGGCTTATTTTTTACACGCCTTATTGATAATGATCATTGCCAGGATGACGCCAAAGTCAGTCATGCTGATGCCGCAGAGGTAATTGTTCTCTCTTCCGATTCAAACCCTTTGCCTTCACTAAAATTCCGTCGGGCAAACCGGAAAGTTAATTTTTCTCATCCTCTTGCTTATTTGGATCCAAACTTTCTTGTGAAGACACAACAGCACGAAGCTCGTCGCACAACCCGGCACAGCGGTCAGGTAGTTACCTCCACCGGTTTACCGAACAATCCGGTTCGGAAACGCCATTCAGAGGTCTCTAACTCTCTTGTAAATGCTTATCCTAAAGCGGGTTATTTTCGTCAACCTCTTAATCCTTCTGACTCCGATTATCAGGGCACTTCTCACTCGTCTTCTGGCGAGTCATCAGCCACGCAGCTTGCACCACTCAAAACGGTCCTTGGGTGAGCCATATTTCTTATAATATTTCTGATGTATTACTTTGTGCAACATATACTATTCTGATCCTTCTTATTCATTTCAGGGCCAAGCCTAGGCCAAGCAAGAAGGCTCGTCTGGTCAAAGCGGTAGAAGAAAATATTGTTCCTGAACTGGACAGAATACCAGATCCTGAATCGGCCATTCGTGAAGATGTGCTAGATGACCCACCACCGCAAGACCATGATTTCGTCGCTGAAGAGGCACATATTGACACCACAGGCCCTGTTGATCAGCCTACAAGCCCTCTCCGGATTATCAGAACATCCAGCCCGTCAAAGTCAACTGATAAACCGGCGACTCCACGACGAACCGGCGAAGCAAAAGATGATGATGTTGTTATCATGGGTACTGGCCGTACCGAACCAGGCAATCCTGTTGCTTTATCCAAACACACTGCAAAAGAAGAATTTGCTACTATTGGCAAAGGCAAATGGAATGCTGATTTGGCCACTTACGCTGCTCTGAACCCCCAAGATCTCCATTCCGGCTATCTGAACCGGCTATACACCAGCCGTGACTATGAAGCCGGTCAGGTTAACATGATGAAAGAAAAATATGAGGTAACTTCCATATGCTTCTCTGTTTGTAGGTTTCAATCTGTCGATTCACATAGCCCCCCCCAAAGGGCCGGTTTAAGATATCAACTTAAACCGGGGATTGCCAATATGAACTGCAATGTATCTGATGTAGCCCTCAAGGGCCGGTTCAACTTAATGTAGTTAAACCGGGGCTTTAGGTAGTAAAGATTGCAGCATCATTAATTTGTGAGCAAATAGCCATTAGCCCCCAAGTACCAAGTTGAATACTTGTATTGAGCTTGGGACTTTATGAAAAAATTGTAAGATGAAGAGCAAATATGCATTAGCCCCCAAGTACCAAGGGCATAACTTGTTATGTGGTTGGTACTTCAATTCCATACCGTCATCTGAATCATATTATGGTCTGAATGCAGACTGAGCTGAGAAAAAGGGATAGCCAAATCACTGTTCTGCAAGAAAATCTGAAGTCCCAACAAGCTGAAACCTCCAAAGCGAAAGAGGAATTAACCAGCGCTTTAAGCGTCATGGAAAAGATTAAGGAGGGCTTCAACAAAGAGCGGGCGGATTGGGCCACTGAGAAATCCGCTTTAACTCAGCGAGTAGAAAGCGCCGAGGCTGCACTCAAACCGGTAAAGGATGAACTGATCAGCATAAAGCGGCAAGTGCATGCCAAGACCGCTGCTGTCTTTGGTAAGTCTTCTTTATTTCTGAAGTAACGAAGTCTTCGTATGTAATTGCCGGTTTGTTAACCCCTTGAATGATATAGGGACACGCATTGGTCACTTGGGGTCAGATGTGCGGAAGAAACAGAAAGCCGCCTATACATTGATAGAGCAGTTGTATACAGGTGCGCAGCGGATCATCTGTACTGCGTCCCATAACAACCCGGCGCCCACCTTGATCCAAGACACCATTAAAAGGCTGTCTATGCTTCCTGCCCGGGTTGAATAGCTGAAGAAATCTGCTGCCCGAACTGGTGCTATCAACGCCCTAATCCGAGCAAAAGCGTGGGTGCCGGATTTCGATCCAGTTGAAGCGGCTCAGGGCTATCCCAGCTTAAAGGAAGACGAGTCAGAATTCAGTGAAGAAGATCTGCGAGCGATAAACCGGGAGGTGCACCCTCTAGCTTGTCAATTGGTTGAAGAAGCCGATTTGTCTCACTATCAAGCCCAATATGATGATCAAAACAAACGAGTGGTTGCACCGATTCCTGAAGCGGAGAACCTTATCCCTCCAATCCGTAAGCATACTTATGCTCCTGACATTGAACCGTCGTTGTTGATCAATGATGAAGCTGTCTTTCAAGCATTAACTGGAATCGACTGGACAACTGTTGATTTCCAGCCGCTGGTAGAGACGCAGAGGTTGAAGCGGCACGGGATGACCTGCAACCTTCAGGCCAAGTGAGCGACCAAGCGTGAACCGGAGACCGGTTTAAATTACTGCCTCTTTGTGTTATGCAGAAAAACAATGATTGGATACACTTGATTTTGATATGCCTTCGTGCATAGTTATTGCAACTTGTGCTTCCTTTGGATGATCAATTTCCAAACTATTTTCTGCAGTCTTAAAGTGCCACCGCGGTTGTACCGCCAGGCGGGTTATATATGAAATCAAATATCTTAGATTTAAGCTTATGATCGAATATTGTGATACATAATACCTGCCATCGTTGGGCACGACGTTTGGCTTGGCCAATCTTGAAGCGAAGTTTTATAAACTCATACTGTTGGAGGGGAAAATAGCTCCTGTGTATATAATGCCGGTTTATCAGGTAAACCGGTCCGAGTTATGATAAACACCGGTGTTACTCCATAATAGGATGTTAACAACAAATGAAACCGGGAAAATAATCTCCGGATGAAGAATTGACCGTGTTCCGTCAATTGATAGTTGAACGAGCTTAAGAATTTGTCGGTTTAAAACGCAACAAAAAGTGTTTGTCAAAAAGAAAACAGAATGCAAACAAAGGCAATAAACAAATTCAGTTGTAAAAGAGGCTTGTTAGCCGATCAAGTGGCATTACCGTGGTCGGACACGACCAAGCCCCCGATAGGCTTAGCTATGGTTCGAGTCAGCCAGGTTCCCAAATGATGCATTGGCATTACGCTGATCAAGAGGTGTAGCGATTGTTCGGGTTCGACCAAAGCCCCCAAGTGATTCTGTGGCCTTAGACCAATCAAAAGGCGTGACTGGTTCAGACGTGACCAAGTCTCCAAGTGATCTTGCGGCTTTCGCCTATCAAAAGGTGTTGCATTGGTTTGGACACGACCAAGCCCCCAAGTGACATGATTGAAGGCTTTTTTGCAAAGCTAACTCAAGGGGTAAACCGGAGGCCGCTTTAAGACAAAAACTCCGTGTAACTACACATGATGTAAAATAACAGATACCCCGCTTTAGCTGAGGCTCCGGTTTATTGCATTGATCATAATATATACATTTTCATAATATGTACATAAGTTGAGCCGATGGCTCAGGTATAGTAAGGCCGAAGATGAGCTATGTTCCACGGCCTGTTGGTCTCTTCCTCTGATGTACGTGAGTCTTTATGCTCTCGAATATCGATCAGGTAATATGACTCGTTGTGCAGATTCTTTCTGACCATGAAAGGTCCCTCCCAAGGTGGGGACAACTTGTGCATATCAGTCTGGTCTTGGATGAGCCGAAGTACCAAATCTCCTTCTTGAAAGGTTCTGGTTCTAACTCGGCGACTGTGATAGCGACAGAGATCTTGCTGGTAAATCACCGAATGGGCGGCCGCTATGTCTTGCTCCTCATCCAACAAGTCCAAAGTGTCTTGCCATGCTACCTCGTTGTCCGCTTCAACATAAGCCTCTACACGAGGTGAGTCGTCACGGATGTCACTGGGGAGAACCGCCTCCGCTCCATAGACCATGAAGAACGGCGTGTATCTTGTTGATCTGTTGGGTGTGGTGTTGATGCTCCATAATACAGATGGTAACTCTTCAACCCAACAACCCGGCGTCCGTTGCAAAGGAACCGTAAGACGGGGCTTGATGCCTCACAAAATCTCTTGATTAGCCCTTTCTGCTTGATCATTGGACTGTGGGTGAGCCACTGATGAAATGTCAAGCCGGATGTGTTCACGTTGACAGAACTTCTTCATAGCACCCTTGGACAAGTTGGTACCATTATTAGTGATGATGCTGTGTGGAAAGCCAAACCGGAAGATCACCTTTTTGATGAATTGAACCGCCATAGCCGCATCACACTTGCTAACTGGCTCTGCTTTCACCCACTTTGTAAACTTGTCAACCGCCACCAAAAGGTGGGTTTTCTTATCCTTGGACCTTTTGAAAGGCCCAACCATATACAGTCCCCAAGTTGCGAACGGCCAAGTAATCGGAATCATCCTTAATTCTTGAGCCGGCACATGAGCGCGTCTTGAGAACTTTTGACAACCATCACATCGTCTGACCAGGTCTTCCACATCAGCATGAGCAGTCAACCAATAGAAGTCGTGGCGAAATGCCTTAGCCACCAAAGACTTTGAACCGGCATGGTGACCACAATCTCCTTCGTGGATCTCATGCAAGATTTCACAGCCTTCCTCAGGAGACACACAGCGTTGAAACGCCCCTGATACACTGCAATGATGTAACTCGCCATGGATAATAGTCATGGACTTGGAACGCCGGATTATCTGCCTAGCCAGAGTCTCATCTTCTGGTAATTCACCCCGGTTCATATATGCAAGATAAGGAATTGTGCAATATGGGATGACATGAAGAACCGCCACCAATTGAGCCTCCGGATCAGGAATAGTCAAATCCTCTTCACCAAGGAGCTTGACAGACGGATTATGCAAAATATCCAAGAAGACATTAGGCGGGACCGGTTTACGTCGAGAACCCAACCGGCTTAAAGCGTCTGCCGCTTCATTCTTCCGTCGGTCCATGTGATCCACCTGATAACCATTGAAGTGTCCTGCAACAATATCCACCTCACAATGATATGCTGCCATGAGAGGGTCCTTGGAATCCCAAGTGCCAGACACCTGTTGAGACACGAGGTCCGAGTCACCGAAGCACTTAACTCGGATTAAATTCATCTCCTTAGCCATCCGGAGACCATGGAGTAAGGCCTCATACTCAGCTGCATTATTAGTACAAGGGAACATTAAACAGAGAACGTAACAGAACTTATCACCTCGTGGGGAAGTTAACACGACTCCAGCCCCCGAGCCATCCAATTGCCTGGATCCATCAAAATGAATAGTCCAATAAGTGTGATTCGGCTTCTCTTCGGGTGCTTACAGTTCTATCCAATCATTGATGAAATCCACAAGTGCTTGAGACTTGACCGCCGTCCGAGGTACATATTTCAACCCATGAGGTCCAAGTTCTATAGCCCACTTAGCAATCCGGCCAGTTGCTTCCCTGTTCTGGATTATATCTCCCAAGGGAGCAGAGCTGACTACTGTGATGGGATGACCTTGGAAGTACTGCTTAAGCTTCCGACTTGCCATGAAAACTCCATATACCAGCTTCTGCCAATGCGGGTACCTTTGCTTGGACTCAATAAGCACTTCGCTGATATAGTAAACCGGACGCTGAACCGGATACTCCTTGCCTGCCTCCTTCCGTTCCACCACAATAGCTACGCTGACTGCTCTAGCATTGGCTGCGACATACAGTAGCAATGGTTCCTTGTCAATTGGAGCGGCAAGAATAGGTGGATTGGCTAGCTGCCGCTTTAAATCCTCAAACGCTTTATCAGCAGCAGAACTCCAGACGAATTGATCCGTCTTCTTCAGCATCTGATACAAAGGAATCGCCTTCTCACTAAGGCGGCTGATAAACCGGCTCAACGCGGCAATCCGGCCTGCCAAGCGTTGAACACCGTTGATACACTTCGGTTTAGCCAGGGAGGTGATAGCTGTGATTTTCTTCGGATTAGCTTCAGTTCCCCTGTTGAACACCAGAAAACCCAATAACTTGCCCGCCGGTACACTAAAGACGCACTTGTCCGGGTTGAGCTTCATCTTGTATGTCTATAGATTATCGAAGGTTTCCCTCAAATCATCAACTAGAGTTTCCTTCTTCCTTGACTTAACCACAATATCATCCACATAGGGATGCACATTACGGCCAATCTGCTTATGAAGGCAATTCTGTACACACCGTTGATAAGTTGCCTGGGCACTTTTGAGCCCAAAGGGCATAGACACATAGCAGAAGGCTCCAAAAGGAGTTATGAACGCTGTCTTCTCCTGGTCCTTAACTGCCATCTTGATTTGATGATAACCAGAATATGCATCCAGAAAACATAAACGCTCACAACCCGCCGTAGCATCAATAATTTGATCAATACGGGGTAGGGCGAAAGGATCAGCTGGACAGGCTTTGTTAAGGTCTGTGTAGTCCACACACATACGCCATGTGCCATTCTTCTTAAGGACCAGCATCGGATTAGCCAACCATTCAGGATGGAAAACTTCAACGATAAATCCAGCCGCCAAGAGTCTGGCTACTTCTTCTCCAATAGCTTTGCGTCTTTCCTCGTTGAACCGGCGGAGAAACTGTTTCACCGGTTTGTACTTAGGATCTACATTGAGAGTGTGCTCAGCGAGTTCCCTTGGTACACCTGGCATGTCAGAAGGCTTCCATGCAAAAATGTCCCGATTCTCACGGATGAACTCGATGAGCACGCCTTCCTATTTCGGGTCCAAGCTGGCACTAATACTGAACTACTTGGACGAATTGCCAGGTACGAAGTCAACAAGCTTAGTCTCAGCTGCCAATTTGAACTTCAGGGTCGGATCATGCTCCTTAGTTGGCTTCTTCAACGGAGTCATATCTGTTGGATCAACATTGTCCTTATAGTATTTCAGCTCCTCTATGGCGCAAACCGACTCTGCATAAGCCGCATCACCTTCTTCGCACTCTAAAGCGATCTTGCGGCTTCCATGAACCGTTATTGTTCCCTTGTGACCCGGCATCTTGAGCTGTAAATAAACATAACAGGGTCGTGCCATAAATTTGGCATAAGCCAGCCGCCCGAACAGGGCGTGATATGGGCTCTAGATCTTCACCAACTCAAAAGTCAATGTCTCCGACATGGAATGATGATCATCTCCAAGGGCCACTTCCAGAGCTATCTTGCCCACAGGATATGCTGACTTACCAGGTACCACACCATGGAATACCGTATTGGACGGTTTAAGATTTTTGTCTGTTAACCCCATGTGATGGAAAGTTTCATAGTAGAGGATGTTAATACTGCTCCCTCCGTCCATGAGTACCTTGGTGAATTTGTAACCTCCCACCTAAGGTGCCACCACCAACGCCAGCTGACCCAGATTGTCAACCCGGGGAAGGTGATCCTCTTTGCTCCATACAATTGGCTGTTCAGACCAACGTAAATACCGGGGCACAGCCAGTTCAACAGAGTTTACCGCCCGCTTATGAAGCTTCCGGTCTCGCTTGTCCAAGCTAGTGGTGAAGACATGATATTGCCCACTACTCAACTGCTTCGGGTGACTCTAATAACCCGACTGCTGCTGTTGATTGTAACCACCCTGGCCGCTTTGATTACCTTGCCTGTTGTCCGCCCTGATTGCCATTGAAGCCTGAACCGGAGTTTCCTCCATCGTAACCTGGCCCATGAGATTCGGATGCTGAACCGCCACCTGACCCGTATCATACCGGAAGGTGTTAGAATTTTTGAACTCGTGCATGATGTAACAATCTTTCCAAAGGTGGTTGGCCGGCATCTCCTTCGTCCCATGCTTTGGACAAGGCTGGTTTAACAGGTAATTCAAGCGGTCAGGGTTGGGATCAGGCGCACCGCTGCGATTCGGCGGTTTACCCTTTCGTCGCTGGCCCTTGTCCTGTGCATTAGTATTAGCCACAAAGTCCATGTTGCTATCCGCTTTACGTTTGCTCCCGTTTCCATGACCCACCGAGTTGTGTGGCTATCCCTTGGAGTTGCTGCTCTTCTTTCCCTTCCCTGCCTTCTCATCATCAGACTCGGGATCCTTGGTACTATCAGAGTCAGCATACTTCACTAGGGCAGGCATGAGAGTTCCCATATCATTGCAATGGCGCTTCAACCTCCCCAATTTCAACTTCAGAGGCTCAAACCGGCAGTTGCCTTCCAACGTTATCACCGCTGTATCGGCATTGATGCGGTCTGATGAATGCAAGGTTTTCGAGACTCGGCGCACCCATCGAGTTGTCGACTCCCCTTCCTCCTGGACACAGGCAGCTAAGTCCACTATTAACATAGGCTGTTTACATGTATCCTTGAAATTCTGGATAAATCGGGCTCGCAATTGGGCCCATGAACTAATAGAGTTGGCCGGCAAACTTTTTAACCAAGTACGGGTTGTCCCTTCAAGCATCATGGTGAAGTACTTTGCACACGCCGCATCATCCACATCAAGCATCTCCATGGCCATCTCATAACTCTCCACCCATGTTTCGGGAGATAAATCGGCAGTGTAATTTGGCACCTTGTGCGGGCCTTTGAAATCCTTGGGCAAGCGCACATTACGTAAAGCGGGGACAAGGCACGGCACCCCCAAAGAACTAGAAGTAACTCCTGGCTCGACCGATGTGGTCGGACGAACCGGCGTGAGCTGACGAGCCTCATACTGCGCCGCTAACTCGGCCTCCCTGCGCGCTCGGGCCCGGTCCACCACTTCCTATGCATCACCAATACCACCTGCCGGGTTGTTGCCACGGAGCGCTTCACGGTTTCGTGCATTGCTTGACACAGCCGGTTCATCCATGCGCCTGCTGTAGCTCCGACTTGGGCGAGGGGTAGAGTGAATCCGGTCGCGGCTGTATGAATATGCTTCCTGCTGAATCAAATATGTTTGAAGAAGCTCCTTAACCTGGCGCGTCTCCACCGCCTGCAGAGAATCACCTTCAATTGGGATCGCCTCCAATCATGAAGCGGCAGCAACAAGATTGTCCATCGGATTGGAATAGTGACACGAAGGTGTCAGGACAGGTTGCGGTACGATAGCGCTCTGACGAGGAGGACCCGTCAGGCGAGGCTGAACCGGCGCTCCCGTCCCAGGTGCTTCCGCCCGGTTTACCACCGGCGGGTTACTGGTTCCTGCTCCTGGAGTATTGAAGAGGTCTCTAGCTTTGAAAACCGGAGGCAAGCGAGACCGGTGCTTCCTCCTCAGGACTTCATGCGACACGTTCTGATCCAGCATAAGCCGGTAAGCCTGCGCATCCAAAGCGGCCCGTTCTGCCGTCATCCTGGCGTTCTCAGCTGCGAGGTCGGCCTTGGCTTGAGTGATCTGATCCCTCACCTTCGCAATTTCTGCATTGTGGGCGTTCTGATCCGCCGGATTAGCCTCTTCCATGAGCGTAGCCAACGCATCAAACAGATCAGATAAGACTTGAGTCAGCGGGTGCACAGGGCCTCCTGCCCCGGCCGCCGCTGCCGCTACTGACCCTTAGATCATTGCTGCTGCGGTCGAAGAGTGGTTCGCCGCATGTGTACCGTCCATGAATATTCCGACCCGGTTGGGTAGATCGGAGGGGCCGGAATACTGTCGCCAACGGAACGACCCCCAATCCGGCCATCTTGTAGCTGATACAACGATTTGGTTTCTCCGGTTGACGACTCATCACTGGAATAAACGACGGTCTCGCCACCAGATTCTGATCCATCCTCATAGTCTCCTCCGTGGATGACTCCCACGAAGGCATGCTTCACGGCCGGTTTAACCTGGGCGGATCATGCACGCTGAGCCGTTTCGACAAGGTCGGTGCAGATGTCCGGCTCAGGGCCCAGTTCACCGATCTTGCCGATAAAGACGTGTATGCCACCAAAGGGGACCCAGTACCCGTACTCAATTGAGCCAGCCTCGGGGCCCCATCCTACGTCGTCGATGTAGAGCTTGCCGCGACGACTCCTGGTCATCCGGCCTACGGCGTAACCCTTGAGTCCTTTGAAGTTGCCCTCCAAGAACTTGAAACCATCGTGCGATAGCCCCACGGTGGGCACCAACTTTCGTGGATTTGTCACGGCATATGTCCTCATTAAAGGACTTAGTCGTGGAGCCATCGTCACAGGTTAGCTTGAAGGGGTTAAAGCGGACACAGGGACGCAAGAGTTTATGCTAGTTCGACCCCTTCGATGAAGGTAAAAGCCTACGTCTCGAGTTGTTGTTTTGTTGTCCTTGAACCGCCGCCGGGTCGTCCCCTTATATACATGGGTGACGCCCGTCGGTTTACAGAGTCCCAACACCGGTTCGTATACAAGTTTGGTTTGGTCTCTACTTATTCCTAACTTACAATACAAGTTTACATACCGACGCCGATTTACGGCTACAGGCCTAAACCGATCATGGGTTTAAGCCCTCATCTACCTTCATGGGCTTTTACATACTTAACTACTGAAGAAGTTAACCCGGCCCAGATAGGCCGGTTTACGCCTAGTAGTAACATCCCCAACAAGTCTCGAAATGGTCGAGACATAAAGATTGATATATTGGAAGGTTGTGTTTGGACACCGGAATGGTTTCGGAAAAGTTCGGACATTTTTCGGAGTACCGGGGGTTACCGGAACCCCCAGGAGTTAATGAGCCTTCATGGGCCCTAGTGGAGAGAGGAGGCGGTGGCCAGGTGGAGGCACGCTCCCCCCAAGCCCAAACCGAATTGGAATAGGGTTGGGGGGGCGGCCCCCCTTTCCTTCTCTCCTCCCCCTCCTTCCCTCCTTCTCTTAGCGGGAATAGGAAAGGGGGGGTGTCGGTGTCAAAACCGGCGGATCTCGGGTAGGGGGTCCCGAACTGTGCATCTAGGATCGATGGTAATAGGATACGGGGGACACGATGTTTTACCCAGGTTCGGGCCCTCTCTATGGAGTTAATACCCTACTCCCTGCTTGATTGATCTTGATGAATATGAGTATTACAAGAGTTGATCTACCACGAGATCGTAATGGCTAAACCCTAAAAGTCTAGCATGTATGACTATGGTAATGAATGTATCCTATCCGGACTACGCCCTCCAGTTTATATAGACACCGGAGGGATCTAGGGTTACATAGAGTTGGTTACATAAGAAGGTATCTTCATAGTTGGTTGCCAAGCTTGCCTTCCACGCCAAGGAGAGTCCAATCTGGACACGGGTACAGTCTTCGGCCTTCATGTCTTCACAGCCCATCGGTCTGGCCCATGGATAACAGGCCGGACGCCCGAGGACCCCTTAGTCCAGGACTCCCTCAGTAGCTCCTGAACCTAGCTTCAATGACGAGGAGTCCGATGCGCTGATTGTCTTCGGCATTGCAAGGCAGGTTCCCCTTTCCGAACTCCAAGATAGTCTTCAGATGTAATGATTGTATCCAGACCTGTATACACAACTGCAGAGGATATAATATTTCATGAGTTCAATCCGCCGATAATTTTTGGTAATATGACATCATGCCTGCTCGGTCATTATTTTCAAATCGTTAGCTGGCCCAACGTCCCATGTCTCAAGACGTGGTTTTATTGTCACGTCTTATCCAAGCGGAGATCATGTCTTCCTTTCTTTAGGGGATTCTTCCCAACCCAGACGTGGGTAACCCAACCGTCGCTTGGGTACAACTCCTTTGGAATAGGCAAGTTTTGAGGACCAGGAGGAGATGTTTGATATTCAAAGCCTTTATATAGGGGTACAGACCCGTCTTTTTCTTTCATGCTTGCTTCTTCCTCGACCCATGCAACCCTGAGTTCCAACACCCGGGTTTCGGTTGCCTCAATCCCCAATCATGTCCGGACCCAGCCGTCAAGGCCGATGGGTAGCTTCTTCTATTACGGAGGGAGACATTGCAAAGCTTCGGGCAGCGAGGTACCTGACCGCCGAAATCCATCATCGCCTTCCTGCCGAGGGGCAGGTTATTCCCACCCCCAGTTCCGGCGAGAGGGTCGTGTTAGTGTCCCACTTCCTCCGTGGGTTGGGGTTTGCACCTAACCCCTTCGTCCGAGGGCTCATGTTCTATTATGGGCTAGACTTTCACGTCTGGCCCCGGACTCTATTCTTCTTATCTCGACATTTATCGTCACGTGCGAAGCCTTCCTCCGAACTCCTCCGCACTTCGGCTTGTGGCTCAAGACCTTCGATGTGAAGCCGCAAGTGGTAGAGGGGGAGCATGCCGAGTGCGGCGGCGCTACAATGAGCAAGCTTGCTAGCGCCGTTTGGCTAAAATGATCCTTCACCAAATCTTCCGATCTGTGGTAGCAGGGGTGGTTTTATATCACCGAGCCCCGCGGCTCCAAGTGGGCAACTGCGCCCGCATTCCGATCCAGCCCTCCAATTCAGCTTGCATCATGGATTAACAAGGGGCTGGATTGGGGATCAACGAATGATGTTTGAACACTGCAAAGTCGCATCTGAAGCCTCATTGAGAGGGACATCGACATAGCCAACATCGTTCAGGTAATGCTAGTTCGTCGGACCCTGCCGTGCCAGCGACGGCCTCTCCGCCTATGGGAGTTCAATCCAGAAGGGCCGCGGACTCTCCAGCACTTCATCAGCACAACGCATGAAGGAATGTGGATATTATTCTTCGGGAAACGAAGGCAATGGCCGGACATCACCGAAGATGTCGGCCTAGACTGTAACCATCCGGATACCCCGGTAAGTACCTATTTACCGAATACCTTATAGTTAGGTATCCAATGGCAAGATACCAATAGTATCATCCTTTTTCAGGTCTGGATAAAGAAGGTGGAACGGATTAGGTGTCCGGCTCCCATTCCCGAAGACTCAGCTACTCCTGTGTTAACAAGGATGCTGGCCTCGGTGCCATACCGGGCACCAGCAAGGGAGGGCGAGAAGACCCAAGATGACCTTGGTTCCGAAGGTAAGTCGGACACTGAGTCTGGAGAAATTGACCTTTCCTCACCCGAAGACGGAGGCGGGAAAGGACCCAGTATCCCTTCTCCAAGTAGGAGAAAAAGGGTCGCCTCCGAAGATTGGGAGGGGCGGTCTTCCAAGAAAGGCAAGATGCCACCGTCGATCGGCTTGGGTTTGGAAAGCGACACCGTCGAGCAGCTCCAATAGGGGGACAAGCCCTCGGCCAAACCATAAGAGAATCCGAAGTACTTTGATAACGTCCCTCTCCATTATTGTTACCAAAGATAGGCGTAACGCATTTAAGCATTTTTACAGGTCGGCACAGAATTTTTCTGGGTGATCCTCTTCTTCAGGGAGTCTCCTCCCAGAGATGATAGAGAGCGAGACGCCTCCTCCGACCTCCTCGCCCGATAAGGCGGATGACTCTGAAGTGTCGTCGCGGAGGGTCGCTTTAGACCAGGGGACAAAAGAGGCAGTACCGGAAGGTGGATCTCCGGCCATCCGGGATTATGGGGCTGATGATAACAAAGGCCCCGGACAGTCTGGCTCGCAGCCGACAGTGATTCTGGAGACGGGTGAACCGATTCCTTCAAAGGATGGTTTTGCTCCTAGAGCGGCTTCCGGAGACCTGGAGACTCCGGATATATTGTGGGACATGTTGTGGAAAGCATATGTCTCGGGGGAGCAGCGTACCTTGATGGGTACAGTGATCGAGAAGGTTCAGTCCATGAAAAGCGGATTAAATGAAGCCTTCATGAGCCTACTGAAGGGCTTAGAGGTTTGTGACATAATGTTTTCAGCTATGTTTCATTTGTGAAGATGCTTCTGTGTATAGGTAGTAGACCTTGAGACTCGGGTTGTCTTCCCCGAGGAAGCAAACGGAGGATCGGAAAGGACCGATTGAGGACTAACCTGATAAACTTGAACACAGGCTGCTTCCCCCTTGGCCACTTTTCGGACTATGGAAATTGCCGAGCTGCAGCGAAAGATTGATGTGGCAGGGGATGATCTTGCATCAATCAATATGCGTCTTGACGAGTCGCAAGGTATGTATTCGGTGCAATCCCCCTACATTTTAGTGGTATAAGCATGACGCTAAAATCTGTTTGCTGGAGTGTGCGTGGTTGTAGATGGTGCTACCGCCATTGAAGTTCTTCGAGTGGAGCTGGCCCAGGTCAAGGAGCAGGCCCGGTGTAGTAATGCTGCTGCCGAAAAGGCGGCGGCCGAGCTGAAAGCGGAATAGGCTGCACGGCGCTAGGACGAGGAGAAGATATCCATGGTGGCGCTTGAATTGAAAAATGCCACTGGCCGCTGTGAATTTCTGGAGAAGGAAAATAAAGCCTTAATGGCTGAACTGGACAAGGCCTTGCAAGAGGCGAGGGAAGCGCGATCGAAATCCAGAGCAGTCCGTGAGGAGGTTTGGCAGGCTAGGGAGATTGCGGCTGGAAAGCCATTTCTGCTGCAAACTAAGTTCGGTGACCCGAACTATGCTTAGCTTAACCAAGTGTGGAGTTCTCTGGACGAGTTCTTGGATTTGCCGAAGAGTTCTTCCGATGCGGCGCAGTATTACCAAGCGCGAGATGGGTATGAAATGGAGAAGCTTTTTTGGTCGCAGTTTGGTGCATCGAAGCGCCCTCTGTTGCTCAATGAACAGTTGTCCCAATGGGCCGAACTTCATAGGATATCCGGCGCTGCCATGAAGGATGTCATAAGCCAGTTGTGGCCAACCAAGCCTGTTCCGAATAGCTATTTTGGTTTGGTGCAGAGGCTTGTTGACGCGGTGCCGCGTATCGACACTCTGAAGCGGTTAACGTGCATTGAGGGTGCACGGATGGCTTTTGCCTGAGTCAAGACGTTCTGGGGGAAGATGAAGGCCATCGATGTTGTGACGAAGAGTCCACCCAAAGGCAAGGACCGTCCGGAACCGGAGCATTATTTTGAAGACGTCCTAGAGGCCGCCCGCTTGATAGAGGGTCAGTGCTCGAAAGACATAATGTTCGAGTGAGATGTACGGGAATTGTAAAAGACAATTTTATAGTTAATCTATTTTTATGCTGTGCTCAGAAGCTTGAATTCCTCCTGTGCGGCTGTTTTAATATAATCTGAAAGTTTTCCAGTCGTCGGCTTCAACCCCCTCGTAGGAAGTATGGGGGTGTTCGGAAAAGCATTTAATCACTCTTTATCCAACGTCTTGGTCCATAAAGGAGGTGATAACACGGTGAACCAGGCAATCGGACTATAGGGCATTGACACTTTCACTTAGCCATAGGAGTTTTATGGTGGGACTACGACATAGCCCCTGGTATGTATACGGCGTATGGTGCCTTACATATTTGATCTGAAAAAGATCCTTCGTGTGACACGGAGAATCACTAAAGATTCCAAGAAGTCGTCAAGTGGTTGACCAGCTCACGCCGCATCATGACAGTCAGTTTTCGGCTTTCTCTACTAAGGTTCTCGTCCGGTTTAGACCAGGGCACAATCGCAGTAGTTCTCCCTTTACTACCCTAGCCGATAAAGCGGAACGTAGGGTAGCAAGCACAGGAGTAGGGCAACCCAACTATTGACCCAAGACAATGATTCGGAGCTGATGCATATAAGGCCAAACATGCGACGCCGAAGTATACTATAGAGCTGTTCGGACTTTTACTAGCAACTCATTTGTTCCCACACCAAGCCCCTGGCAGGTTATGCCAAGGTATTTCTGTGAAATAACCGTAGGAGCCATGTTTTGTTGGGGAAATAATCTGGATGATTAGTTCGGGTATTGTTTACTTGGAACTGAGCGATATGCCAATGATTA
>NC_041381.1:651709877-651727872 GCF_002162155.2 Triticum dicoccoides | reverse complement strand
ATTTGACATGCTCGAGGTTGGAGGTGGAGGAACAGGCATGGTACACGCTCGAGAAATAGAGAGTGCGGTCTACAAAAAGTTATTTTGGACCTTCTGTCGCACGTCTGCGCCGCCAGACCTCGGCGGGGGGAATCCTTGACGGAGACAGCCCCTTAGGTGAGTGTACGGATCTGGACTCTGATAGAGCCAGTTTTTCAGATGTTTATGTTGTTCGTCACCTATTTTTAAAGGACAGCGAAGGAATAAATAAAAAGAAAATAAATAATAATAATAAAACAAAGTTACTGGAGTGCTTGCAGGCTTGTCCGTATTGTGCTTCCGCCGATGCCCATGGTATCTTGAGTGCGTAATGATGTATGCGTGGTACAAACTTTGTAGGTGTGCGGAATGGGCGGCGGAAGCCGGGTTGCTATTTCCGTTCTAGGAGTTCATGATCCTCGGGTGGAAATTGATTCTGACCCCCGGTATTTCGTTGGTGAACCTCTCTGTCATCCCTGTCGCCTGGCGGCCTCCTCCCCTTGTGTTCGGCGTTGAGCTTGCCGGCCTGTTCAAAGACCTAGCAGTTTCTATTAGTATGATTAGCTGGTTTATTGGGGTGGCCGTGAATCTGGCAGGGTCGGTCCAACATCCTGTCTAGGTTGGATCGTTCGTCTCGTTTTGCCTTGAATGGCTTCTTCCGTTGGCCGGGCTTGGGATTTCTGAATCCGGCGTCGACCGCTGTCTCGCGTGATCTTTCATTGTCATTACGACTGTTGTATTTGCTTCATCGTGGCTTGCTGTTGCCGTCTCGAATTTCGGAAGTGCCCGGGTCGCTGGCGCTGTTGCTTCTATGAGCGAGCCAGCTGTCTTCTCCCGCGCAAAAGCGGGTCATCAAAGCAGTGAGGGCTGTCATGCATTTAGGTCCTTCTTGGCGAAGGTGGCGCGCAAGCCATTCGTCCCGGACACTGTGTCTGAAAACCTCCAGGGCTTCCGCATCCGGACAGTCGATAATTTGGTTCTTTTTGACTAAGAACCGAGTCCAGAGCTTCCTGGCTGACTCTCCCGGCTGCTGGACAATGTGACTTAGGTCATCGGCATCTGGTGGCCGGACATATGTTCCTCGACAGTTATCGAGGAAGGCCTCTTCCAAGTCCTCCCAGCTGCCTATGGAATTCTCAGGCAGGCTGTTTAACCAGTGCCGAGCTAGCCCTTTTAGCTTTAGTGGGAGGTATTTAATGGCGTGGAGGTCGTCCCCACGGGCCGTATGGATGTGGAGAATGAAATCTTCTATCCATACCGCGGGATTGATTGTCCCGTCGTACGATTCAATATTGACAGGTTTGAATACTTCGGGGAATTCATGATCCATTACTTCATTAGTGAAGCAAAGAGGGTGTGCGGCGCCTCTATGTTGGGCCACACTGCAACGTAACTCTGAAGGAGTCCCTTTCCGGTTTTCGGCTCAGGTGTGGGGAGGTTTGATACGTCCGAATAGGTAGCCATCATCGCGCGTCGCAGCATGCTTTCGCGATCCATAGATTGGTCTTGCGTAGCCTGCTCTATTGTCCAAGTCCCTCTGCAGGTCATCTGGGTAATCGTGACCTGCGTTGTTTTTGCCTTTACGACGAGGTGGGGCGGTCTGGTGTTCGGCTTGAGTTGCCTCTTTATCTGGACCGAGTTGTCGGCGACCTGCCGCGTCGTGTGATGATGGTATGGGCTCCAACGCCCCATCATCGGACTGCTATAGCAATCTGTGCTTTGGGTGGCTTTTGGCTAGGTCGCTAAGGCCGTATTCTTCGGTGACCAGGACTTCGGTCCATCTTTCGTTGAGTAGGTCTTGGTCAGCTTGAAGCTGCTGCTGCTTCTTTTTCAGGCTCCTTGCCATAGCTATCAGCCTGCGCTTGAAGCGCTCCTGCTCGAGGGGCTCTTCGGGTACGATGAAGTCTTCGTCGTCGAGGCTTACCTCATCTTCGGAGAGCGGAAGGTAGTTGTCATCTTCCCGACTGTCGCTGGGCGGGGCCTGTTCATCAGGGCGAGCTTGCCCGTTTTCCTGTTCCTCCTGTTCAGATCTTGCTCCAACGGGGTTTTCATTGTTTTCGGCGTCGTCCGGAGTACTGTTTTCTCTAGTGCCAGCGTTGTTGCGATGTGACTTGGAGCGGTGTTTAGGGCGCTGGTACTTCGACTGTGTCTCAGGAGATTTATTCTCAACGGTATCTCCTTTGTTATTGCCACGAGGCTTTTTAAGTGTATCGACCATGTACACGTCATATGAAGGGGTGACCATCCCACGCCTGATGACTGGCGGGTCTTGGCCTTGCTCCTTATCGGCATCATCTTCTATACCGTGAATATCTTTGGAGCCCGAAGCGGGCATGTCGGTTAAGTCCTCGACAGCGGCTATGAAGTGGGTGGGGGTGGGAAGCGAAATTCTCCATTGTCAGCCTCTAGCTCGAACCGAACGTAGTTCGGCTGTGAATCCTTCTCCAAGGACAAATTCTTTAAAGAGTTTAGCACATCACCCAAAGGTGAGTGCTGGAAGATATCTGCGGCGCTGAATTCGAAAATCGATAACCGATCCAGCTCCGTGTCCGTAGGCGTACATGGTCCAGAACTTATAGCCGGAGACGAGTCTGCAGTTCCGTTGACGCAAATATTCCCTGGTGTTGAGTCTGTGTGAGTGATACGTCTCCAACGTATCTATAATTTTTGATTGCTCCATGCTATGTTATCTACTGTTTTGGGCAATATTGGGCTTTATTATCCACTTTTATATTATTTATGGGACTAACCTATTAACCGGAGGCCCAGCCCAGATTTGCTGTTTTTTGCCTATTTCAGTGTTTTGAAGAAAAGGAATATCAAATGGAGTCGAAACAGAACGAAATCAACTGGAGAAGTTATTTTTGGAAGGAAAGCTACCGGATGGACTTGGACCCCACGTCAGGAGATAAGGGAGGTGCTCACGAGGGTGGGGGCGCCCCCCCTAGGGTGCACCCCCTGCCTCGTGGGTCCCCCGAAGCTCCACCGACATACTTCCTGCACCCATATATACCTATGTACCCTAAAACTTCCAGAAGGGAGATTAGATCGGGAGTTCCGCCGCCGCAAGCCTCTGTAGCCACCAGAAACCAATCGGGACCCTATTCCGGCACCCTGCCGGAGGGGGGGAACCCTCACCGGTGGCCATCTTCATCATCCCGACAATCTCCATGACGAGGAGGGAGTAGTTCACCCTCGGGGCTGAGGGTATGTACCAGTAGCTATGTGTTTGATCTCTCTCTCTCTCTCGTGTTCTTGATTTGGCACGATCTTGATGTATCGCGAGCTTTGCTATGATAGTTGGATCTTATGTTGCTTCTCCCCCTCTTCTCTCTTGTAATGGATTGAGTTTTCCCTTTGAAGTAATCTTATCGGATTGAGTGTTTAAAGATTTGAGAACACTTGATGTATGTCTTGCCGTGTGTATCTGTGGTGACAATGGGATATCACGTGATCCACTTGATGTATGTTTTGGTGATCAACTTGCGGGTTCCGCCCATGAACCTATGCATAGGGGTTGGCACACGTTTTCGTCGTGATTCTCCGGTAGAAACTTTGGGGCACTCTTTGAGGTTCTATGTGTTGGTTGAATGGATGAATCTGAGATTGTGTGATGCATATCGTATAATCATATCCACGGATACTTGAGGTGACATTGGAGTATCTAGGTGACATTAGGGTTTTGGTTGATTTGTGTCTTAAGGTGTTATTCTAGTACGAACTCTAGGGCTGTTTGTGACACTTATAGGAATAGCCCAACGGATTGATTGGAAAGAATAACTTTGAGGTGGTTTCGTACCCTACCATAATCTCTTCGTTTGTTATCCGTTGTTAGTGACTTTGGAGTGACTCTTTGTTGCATGTTGAGGGATAGTTATATGATCCAATTGTGTTATTATTCTTGAGAGAACTTGCACTAGTGAAAGTATGAACCCTAGGCCTTGTTTCCTAGCATTGCAATACCGTTTACGCTCACTCTTACCACTTGTTACCTTGCTGTTTTTATATTTTCAGATTACAAAAACCTATATCTACCATCCAGATTGAACTAGTGCACCTATACAATTTACCATTGTATTGGGTGTGTTGGGGACACAAGAGACTCTTTGTTATTTGGTTGTAGGGTTGCTTGAGAGAGACCATCTTCATCCTATGCCTCCCACGGATTGATAAACCTTAGGTCATCCACTTGAGGGAAATTTGCTACTGTCCTACAAACCTCTGCACTTGGAGGCCCAACAAAGTCTACAAGAAAAAGGTTGCGTAGTAGACATCAAGCTCTTTTCTGGCGCCGTTGCCGGGGAAGGTGAGTGCTTGAAGGTATATCTTTAAATCTTGCAATCGAATCTTTTTGTTTCTTGTTTTAGCACTAGTTTAAAAGAAAACTATAAAAAAATGGAATTGAGTTTGTCTCATACGCTTCATCTTTTTAATATCTTTCGTGAGTATGATGGGAAGGAAAATTGTGCCAAAGTGTTAGAAGAATAATGCTATAAAATGTTTGGCACTAAATCTTTGAATGATGAGCATGATTGCAATGTTGTTAGTATGAATTCCTTGAATATCCATGATGCTAATGATATGCAAAGCCACAAGCTTGGAGAAGCTATGTTTGATGAAGATGATATTTTTTGTCCCCCAAGCTTTGATGAGCAAATTTACTATGATGAAAGCATGCCTCCTATCTATGATGGTTATTGTGATGACACGTATGCTTTAAAGAATAATGATAACCATAAAACTTGTCATCTTGATCTTAATTTTCAATCACATGATAGTTATTTTGTTGAGTTTGCTCCCACTATTATTCATGAGAAGAATTTTGCTTATGTGGATAGTAGTAAATTTTCTATGCTTGTAGATCATGAAAAGAATGATTTAGGTGCTGGTTATATTGTTGAATTCATTCATGATGCTACTGAAAATTATTATGAGGGAGGAATATTTGCTTGTAGTAATTGCAATAATATCAAGTTTCCTCTCTATGTGCTTAAAGTTTTGAAGTTATCTTTGTTTTGCCTTCCTATACTAGGTTATTATTGTTCCCACGGAGGTGCCGTACGTTCGGTGTTTGGATCAGTTGGATCGCAAAGACGTTCAACTACATCAACCGCGTTACTAAACGCTTCCGCTTTCAGTCTACGAGGGTACGTGGACACACTCTCCCCGGTCGTTGCTATGCTTCTCCTAGATAGATCTTGCGTGATGGTAGAAATTTTTTTTTTGAAATACTACGTTCCCCAACACTTCCCCCCTCTATTCTGGCATTCTGCAGTTCAGTCCACAGATACTACCCATTTCATTGATACCGATGCATATGTAGTGTAGATCCTTGCTTGCGAGTACTTTGGATGAGTACTCACGATTGCTTTGCGAGTACTTTGGATGAGTACTCACGATTGCTTTGCTCCCTCTTTTCCCCCTTTTCCATTCTTCTCGGATGCCGCAACCAGATGACGGATCCCAAAAGCCAGATGCCACCCCCGACGACTGCTACTATGTGGAGGCCACCGACGACCAGGAATAGTTAGGAGGCTCCCATGCAGGAGGCCTTGCCTTTTCGATCTATGTTGCTTTTGTGCTAGCCTTCTTAATTTAAAGTATTGTCTAGAACAGAGGCAGATGGAAAATAAGAGGATATGCCTACGCTTTAAATTGCAGAGGACAACAATTATATTCCAACAGACGACAACAATTACAGTTTACAGATCACGACACAGAGTACAGTTAAAATGCAGAAGAGCTACAACATATATATTCCAGCAGACACAACAGTTATAGCTCACGCAAACGCAAGGGGACACAGTTAAAATGCAGAGGAGCCCCAACATGTATATTCGAACAGACGAAAACGCACAACAGAGTAAGTCGAACAAATTTCTGGTAGATAGTACTGTTGTACTATGAAATCTAGAATCTAGCTGCCTTGTCTGAAATTGATTTCAATTTCAGACATCAGTTCCTTCGGTAGTCGGCGCCTGACGATAGATAGTGGGCAGGTGATCCTGGGGGCAGGAGCCAAGCCCGAGGAATCGGGGGCGGCGGTTGATCCGCAGCGGCTCAGCGCCACGGGACAGAAAGTTGCGGCGCTCGGCCATCGTGAGCTCCCACTCCCTCCTCGCCTCGTCGGCCGTCAGCGGGGCCCACGTGCCGCCGTCGACAAAGTCGCTGAGCTTGTACCTTTGCGTTGGGCGGTTCCAGCGGTACTCATACGTGTCGGAGTCATAGTCGAGGAGCTCGTCGTAGGGGTCACCTTCTTCGCGGGGCGGGGGTGGACGCTTCAGGGCGGGCGGGGTGATGTCGCGGGGGGGCGGGGAGCCGCGGCCGCGGGTGCGCCCGCGGCGGGTCTTGGGGTGGCCGCCCTCCTCCATGGCGTCCACGATTAGGGTTTGGGAGTCTGCTAATCGTAAGATTGCAAACGATAAGAAGGAGGGGAAAGTGTTGCGAGTGCGGCCGGATAGCTGCTGGCTCCTGTATTTATCTGGCGTGGATCCGGATGCTTACCGTACCGACCTTGGCACGAAACCGAGCCCGGAACGCAAACCTGGCCATAAACGTGTGCTGGGCCTCTTTGCTAATCGGGCCGGCACGCAGGCACGTTGCCACGTCAGTGCCTATTTGTCCAAAATACCGTTTGGACTCCAAAAAATATTTGCCCAAAATACCTAAAAGTTCAGAAAAAGTTGACAAAAAAAATACTCTAAAGGAAAATGAGACAAAGTGTCAGTGGGATAAATCTTGAGCTTTGTTAGTGACCTCCTCATTAAAACCTTCCATCCCTCAGAATGGAAAAGAGAACGCCATGTTCTAGAATTACAAAAGGATATCCCTCAAAAAAAAAGAATTACAAAAGGATAAAAAAATTACAAAAGGAAAAGAAAAATAACAAAGACTACACTACAACTACTCACCTGGTTTTTCTTCCTCAAGGGCCCGCGCCACCGGCTTCCCTCCTCGTCGCTCTCCCTTCCCTCGCCGTCGCCGGAGGACACCGCCGAGCTAAGCTCGCGCGGCAGACGGCGGCGGCGGGGCCTTGTTCTCGCCTGGCGGCGGCAGATCCCGGTGGGGGAGGTGTTGGGGAACGTAGTAATTTCAAAAAAATTCCTACGCACACGCAAGAACATGGTGATGATATAGCAACGAGGGGAGAGTGTTGTCTACGTACCCTCGTAGACCGAAGCGGAAGCGTTGACGCAACGTAGAGGAAGTAGTCGTACGTCCTCCCGGTCCGACCGATCCAAGCACTGTTACTCCGGCACCTCCGAGTTCTTGACACACGTACAGCTCGATGACGCACCCTCGATCTCCAATCCAGTAGAGGCTCCGAGGGGGAGTTCCGTCAGCACGACGGCGTGGTGACGATCTTGATGTTCTCCTGTTGCAGGGCTTCGCCTAAGCACCGCTACAATATGATCGAGGTGTAATATCGTGGAGGGGGGCACCGCACACGGCTAAGGAACGATCAATGATCAACTTGTGTGTTCTAGGGTGCCCCCCTACCCCCGTATATAAAGGAGGGAGGGAGGAGGTGGCCGGCCCAAGGGGGGGCGCGCCATAGGGAGGGGGAAACCTACTCCAAGTAGGTTTCCCTCCTTTTCCTAATCCAATATGGAGGGGGAAGGAAGGAGTACTAGTAGTAGGAAGGAAGAGGGGGAAGGAGAAAGGAAAGGGGGGGCCGGCCCCCTCCCCAATTCGGATTGGGCTTGGGGGGGCGCGCCCCCCTCCCTTGCTCCTTCTCCCTTCCTTCCACTTGGGCCCAATAAGGCCCATATACTTACCGGGGGGTTCCGGTAACCTCCCGGAGCTCCGGTATTTTCCCAAACTCTCCCGGAACCTTTCCGGTGTCCAAATATATCCGTCCAATATATCAATCTTTATGTCTCGACCATTTCGAGACTCCTCGTCATGTCCGTGATCACATCCGGGACTCCGAACAAACTTCGGTACATCAAAATATATAAACTCATAATATAACTGTCATCGAAACCTTAAGCGTGCGGACCCTACGGTTCAAGAACGATGTAGACATGACTGAGACACGTCTCTGGTCAATAACCAATAGCGGGACCTGGATGCACATATTGGTTCCTACATATTCTACGAAGATCTTTATCGGTCAAACCGCACAACAACATACGTTGTTCCCTTTGTCATCGGTATGTTACTTACCCGAGATTTGATCGTCGGTATCCAATACCTAGTTCAATCTCGTTACCGGTAAGTCTCTTTACTCGTTCCGTAATACATCATCTCATAACTAACTCATTAGTTACATGCTTGCAAGGCTTAGGTGATGAGTATTACCGAGAGGGCCCAGAGATACCTCTCCGACAATCGGAGTGACAAATCCTAATCTCGAATTATGCCAACTCAACATGTACCTTCGGAAACACCTGTAGTACACCTTTATAATCACCCAGTTACGTTGTGACATTTGGTATTACCCAAAGTGTTCCTCCGGTAAACGGGAGTTACACAATTCTCATAGTTACAGGAACATGTATAAGTCATGAAGGAAGCAATAGCAGAATACTAAACGATCAAGTGCTAAGCTAACGGGATGGGTCATGTCAATCACATCATTCTCCTAATGATGTGATCCCATTTAATCAAATGACAACACATGTCTATGGTTAGGAAACATAACCATCTCTGATAAACGAGCTAGTCAAGTAGAGGCATACTAGTGACACTATGTTTGTCTATGTATTCACACATGTATTATGTTTCCGGTTAATACAATTCTAGCATGAATAATAAACATTTATCATGAAATAAGGAAATAAATAATAACTTTATTATTGCCTCTAGGGCATATTTCCTTCAGTCTCCCACTTGCACTAGAGTCAATAATCTAGTTCACATCGCCATGTGATTTAACACCAATATTCATATCTGTATATGATTAACACCCATAGTTCACATCATCATGTGACCAACATCCAAAGGGTTTACTAGAGTCAATAATCTAGTTCACATCGCTATGTGATTAACACCCAAAGAGTACTAAGGTGTGATCATGTTTTGCTCGTGAGAGAAGCTTAGCCAGCGGGTCTGTCACATTCAGATCCGTATGTATTTTGCAAATATTTTATGTCCACAATGCTCTGCACGGAGCTACTCTAGCTAATTGCTCCCATTTTCAATATGTATCCAGGTTGAGACTTAGAGTCATCTGGATCAGTGTAAAAGTTTGCACTGATGTAACTTTTACAATAAACTCTTTTATCACCTCCATAATCGAGAAACATCTCCTTAGTCCTTATTAAGGATATTCTTGACCAATGTCCAGTGATCTACTCCTAGATCACTATTGTACTCCCTTGCCAAATACAGAGCAAGGTATACAATAGGTCTGGTACATAGCATAGCATACTTTATAGAACCTATGACTGAAGCATAGGGAATGACTTTTCATTCTCTTTCTATTTTCTGCTGTGGTCGGGATTTGAGTCTTACTCAATTTCATACCTTTGCAACACAGGCAAGAACTCTTTCTTTGACTGTTCCATTTTGAACGATTTCAAAATCTTGCCAAGGTATGTACTCATTGAAAATCTTATCAAGCGTCTTGATCTATCTCAATAGATCTTGATGCTCAATATGTAAGTAGCTTTTACTGAGGTCTTTCCTTTTTAAAGAACTCCTTTAAAACACTCCTTTATGCTTTGCAGAAAAATTCTACATCATTTCTGATCAACAATATGTCACTCACATATACTAATCAGAAAAGCTGTAGTGCTCCCACTATTGTAAATACAGGCTTCCGCGTAAGTCCATATAAAACTATATGCTTTGATCAACTTATCAAGGCGTATATTCCAACTCCGAGATGCTTGCACCAGTCCATAGATGGATCGCTGGAGCTTGCACATTTTGTTAGCACCTTTAGGATTGACAAAACCTTCTGGTTGCATCATATACAACTCTTCTTTAATAAATCCATTAAGGAATGCAGTTTTGACATCCATTTGCCAGATTTCATAAAATGTGGCAATTGCTAACATGATTCAGACAGACTTAAGCATCGATACGAGTGAGAAAATCTCATCGTATTCAACACCTTGAACTTGTTGAAAACCTTTCGCAACAAGTCGAGCTTGGTAGATAGTAATACTACTATCAGTGTCCATCTTCCTCTTGAAGATCCATTCATTTAACATGGCTTGCTGATCATCGAGCAAGTTAATCAAAGTCCATACTTTGTTCTCATACATGGATCATATCTCAGATTTTATGGCTTCGAGCCATTTCGCGGAATCTGGGCTCATCATCGATTCCTCATAGTTCGTAGGTTCATCATGGTCTAGTAACATGACTTCCAGAACATGATTACTACACCATTCTGGTGCGGATCTTACTCTGGAGGACCTACGAGGTTCTGTAGTAACTTGATCTGAAGTTTCATGATCAATATCATTAGCTTCCTCACTAATTGGTGTATTTGTCACAGGAACTGATTTCTGTGATGAACTACTTTCCAATAAGGGAGTAGGTACAGTTACCTCATCAAGTTCTACTTTCCTCCCACTCACTTCTTTCGAGAGAAACTCCTTCTCTAGAAAGGATCTATTATCAGCAACAAATTTGCCTTCGGATCTGTGATAGAAGGTGTACCCAATAATTTCCTTTGGGTATTCTATGAAGACGCACTTCTCCGATTTGGGCTCGAGCTTATCAAGTTGAAAAACCCTTTTTTCATATAAGCATCACAACTCCAAACTTTAAGAAACGACAGCTCAGGTTTACTGCTAAACCATAGTTCATACGGTGTCGTTTCAACGGATTTAGATGGTGCCCTATTAAACGTGAATGCAGCTGTCTTTAATGCATAACCCCAAAACGATAGTGGTAAACTGATAAGAGATATCATAGATCGCACCATATCTAGTAAAGTACGATTACGACGTTCGGACACACCATTACATTGTGGTGTTCCAGGTGGCGTGAGTTTGTGAAACTATTCCACATTGTTTTAATTGAAGACCAAACTCGTAACTCAAATATTCGTCTCCACGATCAGATCGCAGAAACTTTATTTTCTTGTTACGATGATTTTCCACTTCACTCTGAAATTCTTTGAACCTTTCAACTATTTCAGACTTATGTTTCATCAAGTAGATATACCCATATCTGCTCAAATCATCTTGTGAAGGTCAGAAAATAATGATACTTGCCACGAGCCTTCATACTTATTAGTCTGCATACATCAGTATGTATTATTTCCAATAAGTCGGTAGTTCGTTCCATTGTTCCGAAGAACGGAGTTTTAGTCATCTTGCCCAAAAGGCACGGTTCGCAAGCATCAAATGATTCATAACCAAGTGATTCCGAAAATCCATCTTTATGGAGTTTCTTCATGCGCTTTACACCAATATGACCCAAACGGCAGTGCCACAAATAAGTTGCACTACATTATTAACTTTGCATCTTTTGGCCTCAATATTATGAATATGTGTATCACTACGATCGAGATCCAACAAACTATTTTCATTGGGTGTATGACCATTGAAGGTTTTATTCATGTAAATAGAACAACAATTATTCTCTGATTTTAAATGAATAACCGTATTGCAATAAACACGATCAAATCATATTCATGCTTAACGCAAACGCCAAATAACATTTATATAGGTTTAACACTAATCCCGAAAGTATAGGGAGTGTGCGATGATGATCATATCAATCTTGGAACTACTTCCAACACTCATCGTCACTTTCCCTTCAACTAGTCTCTGTTTATTCTGTAACTCCTGTTTCGAGTTACTAATCTTAGCAACCGAACAAGTATCAAATACTCAGGGGCTACTATAAACACTAGTAAGGCACACATCAATAATCTGTATATCAAATATACCATTGTTCACTTTGCCATCCTTCTTATCCACCAAATATTCAGGGCATTTCCGCTTCCAGTGACCATTTCCTTTGCAGTGTGAGCACTCAGTTTCAGGCTTTGGTCCAGCTTTGGGCTTCTTCGTGGGAGTGACAACTTGCTTGTCAATCTACTTGAAGTTCCCCTTTCTTTCCCTTTTCTTGAAACTAGTGATCTTGTCAACCATCAACACTTGATGCTCTTTCTTGATTTCTACCTTCGTCGATTTCAACATCACGAAGAGCTCGGGAATCATTTTCGTCATCCCTTGCATACTATAGTTCATCACGAAGTTCTACTAACTTGGTGATGGTGACTAGAGAACACTGTCAATCACTATCTTATCTGGAAGATTAACTCCCACTTGATTCAAGCGATTGAAGTACCCAGACAATCTGAGCACATGCTCACTAGTTGAGCGATTCTCCTCCATCTTTTAGCTATAGAACTTGTTGGAAACTTCATATCTCTCAACTCGGGTATTTGCTTGAAATATTAACTTCAATTCCTGGAACATCTTATATGGTCCATGATGTTCAAAACATCCTTGAAGTCCCGATTCTAAGCCGTTAAGCATGGTGCACTAAACTATCAAGTAGTCATCATATTGAGCTAGCCAAACGTTCATAACGTCTGCATCTGCTCCTGCAATAGGTCTGTCACCTAGCGGTGCATCAAGGACATAATTCTTCTGTGCAGCAATGAGGATAAACCTCAGATCACAGATCCAATCCGCATCATTGCTACTAACATCTTTCAACACAGTTTTCTCTAGGAACATATCAAAATAAACATATGAAAGCAACAACGCGAGCTATTGATCTACAACATAATTTGCAAAATACTACCAGGACTAAGTTCATGATAAATTTAAGTTCAATTAATCATATTACTTAAGAACTCCCACTTAGATAGACATCCGTCTAATCCTCTAAGTGATCACGTGATCCAAATCAACTAAACCATGTCCGATCATCACGTGAGATGGAGTAGTTTCAATGGTGAACATCACTATGTTGATCATATCTACTATATGATTCACGCTCGACCTTTCGGTCTCCGTGTTCCGAGGCCATACCTGTATATGCTAGGCTCGTCAAGTATAACCTGAGTATTCCGCGTGTGCAACTGTTTTGCACCCGTTGTATTTGAACGTAGAGCCTATCACACCCGATCATCACGTGGTGTCTCAGCACGAAGAACTTTCGCAAAGGTGCATACTCAGGGAGAACACTTCTTGATAATTAGTGAGAGATCATCTTAAAATGCTACCGTCAAACAAAACATAATAAGATGTATAACAGATAAACATCATATGCAATCAAAATATGTGACATGATATGGCCATGATCATCTTGCGCCTTTGATCTCCATCTCCAAAGTATTGTCATGATCTCTATCGTCACCGGCACGACACCATGATCTTCATCATCTTGATCTATATCAATGTGTCATCACATGGTCGTCTCACCAACTATTACTCTTGCAACTATTGCTATCGCATAGCGATAAAGTAAAGCAATTATTTGGCACTTGCATCTTATGCAACAAAGAGACAACCATAGAGCTTCTGCCAGTCGCCGATAACTTCAACAAAACATGATCATCTCATACAACAACTTATATCTCATCACGTTTTGACCATATCACATCAACGCATAAAACCTAGGCTCGGATGCCACTGTTGGGGAACGTAGTAATTTCAAAAAAATTCCTACGCACACGCAAGAACATGGTGATGATATAGCAACGAGGGGAGAGTGTTGTCTACGTACCCTCGTAGACCGAAGCGGAAGCGTTGACGCAACGTAGAGGAAGTAGTCGTACGTCCTCCCGGTCCGACCGATCCAAGCACCGTTACTCCGGCACCTCCGAGTTCTTGACACACGTACAGCTCGATGACGCACCCTCGATCTCCAATCCAGTAGAGGCTCCGAGGGGGAGTTCCGTCAGCACGACGGCGTGGTGACGATCTTGATGTTCTCCTGTTGCAGGGCTTCGCCTAAGCACCGCTACAATATGATCGAGGTGTAATATCGTGGAGGGGGGCACCGCACACAGCTAAGGAACGATCAATGATCAACTTGTGTGTTCTAGGGTGCCCCCCTACCCCCGTATATAAAGGAGGGAGGGAGGAGGTGGCCGGCCCAAGGGGGGGCGCGCCATAGGGAGGGGGAAACCTACTCCAAGTAGGTTTCCCTCCTTTTCCTAATCCAATATGGAGGGGGAAGGAAGGAGTACTAGTAGTAGGAAGGAAGAGGGGGAAGGAGAAAGGAAAGGGGGGCCGGCCCCCCTCCCCAATTCGGATTGGGCTTGGGGGGGCGCGCCCCCCTCCCTTGCTCCTTCTCCCTTCCTTCCACTTGGGCCCAATAAGGCCCATATACTTACCGGGGGGTTCCGGTAACCTCCCGGAGCTCCGGTATTTTCCCAAACTCTCCCGGAACCTTTCCGGTGTCCAAATATATCCGTCCAATATATCAATCTTTATGTCTCGACCATTTCGAGACTCCTCGTCATGTCCGTGATCACATCCGGGACTCCGAACAAACTTCGGTACATCAAAATATATAAACTCATAATATAACTGTCATCGAAACCTTAAGCGTGCGGACCCTACGGTTCAAGAACGATGTAGACATGACTGAGACACGTCTCTGGTCAATAACCAATAGCGGGACCTAGATGCCCATATTGGTTCCTACATATTCTACGAAGATCTTTATCGGTCAAACCGCACAACAACATACGTTGTTCCCTTTGTCATCGGTATGTTACTTACCCGAGATTTGATCGTCGGTATCCAATACCTAGTTCAATCTCGTTACCGGTAAGTCTCTTTACTCGTTCCGTAATACATCATCTCATAACTAACTCATTAGTTACATGCTTGCAAGGCTTAGGTGATGAGTATTACCGAGAGGGCCCAGAGATACCTCTCCGACAATCGGAGTGACAAATCCTAATCTCGAATTATGCCAACTCAACATGTACCTTCGGAAACACCTGTAGTACTCCTTTATAATCACCCAGTTACGTTGTGACGTTTGGTAGTACCCAAAGTGTTCCTCCGGTAAACGGGAGTTACACAATTCTCATAGTTACAGGAACATGTATAAGTCATGAAGGAAGCAATAGCAGAATACTAAACGATCAAGTGCTAAGCTAACGGGATGGGTCATGTCAATCACATCATTCTCCTAATGATGTGATCCCATTTAATCAAATGACAACACATGTCTATGGTTAGGAAACATAACCATCTCTGATAAACGAGCTAGTCAAGTAGAGGCATACTAGTGACACTATGTTTGTCTATGTATTCACACATGTATTATGTTTCCGGTTAATACAATTCTAGCATGAATAATAAACATTTATCATGAAATAAGGAAATAAATAATAACTTTATTATTGCCTCTAGGGCAGATTTCCTTCAGGAGGCTCGGTCCACCTCGGCTACACTTCGCGGTAGTTCCAGCGACTGCTCGCAACGGCGCTCATCACTGGCGATTCGAAGGGGTTGGCGCATCTTTCTTCTCCGCGGTGCAGCGGCTGGCTCGCGGATCTGACCTTCGACCGGCGGCTCCTCTTCGGCGGCCAGGGTGGGGTGGCAGCTCCCCTTCTGCCATGTAGGTGCTCGTCTCCGCGCGGATCTGCACCAGGCCGGCTTCTAGAGGCTTCCTCGGCAGTCCTGTGGCGGTGGCTCGCCGATCTGGGCGGCTGTGGCCGGATAGACGGGTTGCGCGGGTTTGGCCCGGCAGCTCGTTCCAGCAAGTTCGGGATGGGGTGGCAGCCCTCCCTCTCAGCTTGTCCTCTCCGACGTGTTTGGGCGGGGTGGCAGCCCCCCTTCTTGGTCCTGGTGCTCGACGTTCTGGTCTTTGGTCTGTTCTGCGGCAGTGCAGCTGTGGCGGGTTGCCTGATCTGGCATGCGGCTGGGTCTGGCTCGCTAGCTCTTGTTGGCGGCGAGGTTGGTGGCTCCTGCGTGGTGGTGATGTCGTCATCCCACAGGAGGTGTGTGGGCCAGTGGCGGTGCGGGCCGGCGGCGCTTTGTCATCGATGGCGTGGGGATGTGCTGTCAAGTCTACCCCGAGCGGAAGTTTGCCCGGCTCTTGCCGGCCGGCGGTGGCGGCACCTACGGGCGTCGTTTTCCTTCTTGAAGGCGCCACCATGGAGTCTCTTCGACACGCTTCATTCCCGGATCTGCTTCTTCGGGCGAAAGCCTAGACCCATCTGGGTTGGGCAACGACATCGCCCCCGCGGCGTTTCCCCCTTTGGGGCATTGCTTTGAAGACCGATGATCCTTCTTCGTGCTTCCCTTGGGCTGGACATACACGGCATCATGTTGGCAGGTGGCCAACCGGTGATGCGAGGTGGGTGTGGCGTTGTGATGTGTGTGGCGACGACGATGGTGGCGAGCAGAGCCGGGTCGCGGCTTGTCCTTCTGATGTCGAAGGTCTGGTGCGCCAATGGGTGTGCCTATGCTGATTTCTGGCTTTGACAGAGAAGTCGGAGCTGCGGGTGGCAGGGCCACTGCGGCAACGATGACTCCATAAGGGCGGTTTTCAGTGGACGGTGCTCTCGGATGTTGCGTTGGACTAGGTCGATGCGAGGCTTGCAACTTTCTCCTGTGAAACTCGTCAGCAAAATCGGAGCTGTCCTATCATCGACGCTTTGGTCGACTGTTTGGCGTTTGTGGCCAAGTCGTCCACGAGTGCCCCATGTGCGGTTTGTAATCTTGGTTTTCGCCCGGTTTTTCCCTAATTAACCGGCAACTCTCTGAAAATGGCAAATCTTTTGCCTCGTTTCAAAAAAAAAGATTTTCAAATGTGGTTAGCGGTTCTGTCTTTTCTGCAGTGTGTTGGGCTCTCCTTCTTAATAGTTCCTTGTCTTTCATGACCAGTAGTGTTTTCACCAATCAGGGTGAGACTCCGCTGATCCTGCTAAGATGGATACTAATAACACATCCCGTGCTAATACGGAAATCATCAGAAAAGAAAAAAGATACAATATAATAGAGCATGCATCTTGTTAAGTATCACATACATGCACTTGGTTGGGTGGTTAGCCCGCGCTGCTCACACTAGAGGTCGCGGGTTTGGATCCCCCAACGTCTGCATATTCTTTTAATTTCCAAATCAACACGTGGATCCCATATGGACATGGCCATGCTGACGTGTGTCACTTGCATTTTAATTTCCAAATCATTTCTCGGGTCACTGACACATGTAACCCATATGGGACGTGGCCCATGCTGACGTGTGCCACTTGTGTTTTAATTTTGAAATCATTTCTTTCCAAATCATTTCTCGGGTCACTAACACATGGATCCCATATGGGACGTGGCCCATGTTGACGTGTGTCACTTGTGTTTTAATTTCAAAATCATTTCTTTCCAACTCATTTCTCGAGTCACTGACACATGGATCCCATATGGGACGTGGCCCATGCTAACATGTGTCACTTGTGTTTTAATTTCGAAATCATTTCTTTCCAAATCGTTTCTTGGGTCACTGACACATGGATCCCATATGGGATGTGGCCCATGCTGACATGTGTCACTTGTGTTTTAATTTAGAAATTATTTCTTTCCAAATCATTTCTCGGGTCACTGACACATGGATCCCATATGGGACGTGGCCCATGCTAACGTGTGTCACTTGTGTTTTAATTTCGAAATCATTTCTTTCCAAATCATTTCTCGGGTCACTGACACCGATATGTCGAAGCCAAACCGGTATTAACCCGATATCCGATATTTTGAAGCTTTGATTGGATCTGGTGGTTTTGGAACATGCGGCGGCTGGAATTGATTTTCGTCGACTTCCCTAGGGTTTCCATAAAATTGGGGTATTTATAGAGCAAAGAGGCGGTCCGGGGGGCACCCGAGGTGGGCACAACCCACCAGGGCGCGCCTGGGCCTCCAGGCGCTCCGTGGTGGGTTGTGCTCCCCTTGGAGCCCCCCCCCCCCCCAGGCGCTTCTCCGGCCCACTGGATGTCTTCTGGTAAAAAAAAATCCATAAAAAGTATCGCTGCGTTTGGACTCCGTTTGGTATTGATTTCCTGCGATGTAAAAACATGCAAAAAACAGCAACTTGCACTTGT
>NC_041381.1:651693014-651709867 GCF_002162155.2 Triticum dicoccoides | reverse complement strand
ATTTCTTTCCAAATCATTTCTCGGGTCACTGACACATGGATCCCATATGGGACGTGGCCCATGCTAACGTGTGTCACTTGTGTTTTAATTTCGAAATCATTTCTTTCCAAATCATTTCTCGGGTCACTGACACCGATATGTCGAAGCCAAACCGGTATTAACCCGATATCCGATATTTTGAAGCTTTGATTGGATCTGGTGGTTTTGGAACATGCGGCGGCTGGAATTGATTTTCGTCGACTTCCCTAGGGTTTCCATAAAATTGGGGTATTTATAGAGCAAAGAGGCGGTCCGGGGGGCACCCGAGGTGGGCACAACCCACCAGGGCGCGCCTGGGCCTCCAGGCGCTCCGTGGTGGGTTGTGCTCCCCTTGGAGCACCCCCCCCCCCCAGGCGCTTCTCCGGCCCACTGGATGTCTTCTGGTAAAAAAAAATCCATAAAAAGTATCGCTGCGTTTGGACTCCGTTTGGTATTGATTTCCTGCGATGTAAAAACATGCAAAAAACAGCAACTTGCACTTGTCACTATGTCAATAGGTTAGTACCGAAAAATAATATAAAATGATTATAAAACATCCAAGAATGATAATATAACAACATTGAACAATAAAAAATTATAGATACGTTGGAGACATATCAGCTAGCCGTAGAGATTCTGTCCATAAGGGAGTCGCCGTATGAGGCTGCTCTCCTCTAGTTGTGTCTAGTCGTAGAGATTATGCCCTCTTGTGGTGCCTTTGCCCCTCCTTATATGGTGGAAGGGGTTGGCTTACATGTAGAGTCCTAGTATGATACAAACTAGTCTCGTCTTCTATTACAGTTGGAGTCGGTTTGCTAGGCCACCCCCATGTTGGGCCATGTTCTACCTATGTGAGGGTACCCGTGTCCCATATCCATGATAGTAGCCCCCGAGCTTTCGGGTGACTCGAAGAGTCGGGCAAAAGATCTTGATTTTTTGATGATATTGTCTTCCGGCGACACGGAGTTCTTGCCTAGTGATTGACGTGGTGGATGCGAAATTACGGATGAAATGATTGCCGACTTGTGGATGTAGAGCTTGTCGAGTTGCGAGTGTTTGAGGTTGGTGAGCCGTCGAAGCCGGCTAGTCGCGAGCGTAGATGTTGTCGGGCCGTGGGCATCAAGAATGGCGAGCCATCGAAGCCGGCTAGTCGCGAGCATAGATGTTGCCGGGTTATGATCTTGGTGATACCCATTTTTCTCAGCTTGGAGATTGGCTTGCAGCCCATCATGGGGCATACCATAAACTCGGTGTGGAATTGAACCATATCCTGTCTAACTCGATGTTTAATCAAGCTGGCTTTTGTCCGTTGGAACGCGTCCAAGTTCCATGCTTCATAACCTAGTCAATATCGTCAAGCCGCTGCTAGATCCTACTGGATGTGTAGCCCCCGAGGCTCGAGGAGACTCGATGAGTCGGCTTGAGACTCTTTACACCTGAAATACAACATATGAATGCATTACACCGTTCGTGATGTATAATTTTAAATGAAAATTATGGCGATTCTGTTAACTTTTGTTCAATTAGTTAATAACTCAACTCAACTAAGTAGGCTTTCGCATGGATGTTTTTCATGCAAATGATATGTTCATGATCGACAAATCTCTTCATGAGCTTTTTTATGGTACCCTATACTGTTAAAGATGGGAGGTAGCAGTATACAATCATCTACCGTTGATTCTGTGAGGGTAGTTCTATTCATTTTTCCCGTTTTCTAAGATAACACTAGCCCATCAGCAATCGGCCGTTCTGTTCGCCCTAGTTGAGCAGATGACCTGGACCGTACCTCTGAGCGCTTGGTCCACCAGCATGGCCAAGGAAGGGGATGCGGACGAAGACGAGATGCCACGGTGGTCGCCGGCACAGAGGAAGGGAGGAAGAGGGAATCCTCGTCAAGGAAGACGAGTTAGGCCGTGAGCACGTGCCGCGGTCGACGAGCATGGCTGGTGGCGTAGCAGCTTCATTCCACAAGCACGGCCGACAGTGTGAAGGAGACAAGGCGGCCGTCGGAATCCTAGCCTGCGGGCACATGCATGCGGCAGCAGGAAAAGGGAAGCGAACGAACAGGTTCGCTTGGTCGAGAGGCCGGCTAGTTTTTCTCTCCCTAAATTACCCTCACAACAAGTATACTGCTGCACACAGAGCGTCCGGTGTCACCGGTACTGTTGGCCATGGTAGTCGCCCAGTTAAGCAGTATAAATCGACCACCACCCTTTGATTTCGCGAATAGACGGCTCATATTCATTGCAGGGTACCGTAAAAGAGCTCTCATGGTAGGCATCAGAGTCAATTGACAATATCATACGCACTACTTGGTCAGTCGTGAGTTGCTTCTGACTTAGTAAAGAACAAAATTATTTTGCACATAGGTAGATACCATGCTTGAACTGCGCATCGTGGCAGCTAGTCATCTTTGGTAACCTTACAACTCAACTTTATTTGAGAAGGACGTGTGACGCCCCTGAAATTAATTGTGCACTAAACATCCACCCAGCATGCACGATCAAGATCAGTGACTCACGGTATAATATCACAAAACAACTCTACGACTCAAATTTAAACAAAGAAACAATATATTACAAGCTAGGGTCGTAGGACCCGATATTACATCAAGAGTTAAGTCTGTCTACAGACAATTACAAAGGTGCCTTAAGAAGGCGAAAACAAACAACGACTCTATATCGAAAAGGCGCAGGCCTTCTGCCTGAGACCTCCGAACTACTCTTGGTCGTAGGTCTCCGCGTAGCAATCATCGGTGAAGGACCTGCATTGGAGCACTACTATCTGATAGCAGCGACCGGGTTGGATGAAAAGAGTAGCAAAGTAATGGTGAGTACTCATCCAAAGTACTTGCAAGACTTACATCAGATCAATGCTAGATATGCATTGGTATCAAAGGAATGGGGTAGTATCTGTGGACTATACTGCAGAAATGCGAGAATAAGAGAGAGAGAAGCTCATCCTATTAAAGACTACATCTTTTGCAACCATCATCTTGCAGCAAAAGAAGAGAGGCAGTTCATCTTGCAGCAAAAGGAAGGAGTATGAGCGCATGCGATACCAACTTGTAATTAACACAACAATACAATACCCTCAAATTCTTTCTCGACTCCCTGCGAGATAAGATCCGCGGACATTCCATATTTATTGAGCAATGTATTTCATCAAGTATCCGGTTCAAGTTGTATAATATCGGGATACTCTCATATATCCAAGTGTCATATTACCGTGGACACGGCTATTCGAATAGTTTAATTTTCCTGCAGGGGTGCACCACATTATCCGATACACTCAATTACCTCTGGCCGGACACAATTTTCTGGGTATTGCCCGGTCTCGAGCAATCGACACGCCGTAATCCTACCTAGACTCCAAGAGAGGTCCCTGCCGGTCTACATCCTAAGCGCGAAGGGGTTGTTCGGCCGCTCACCCCTAAGCACTCCGGGTCGTTGCAAGGGTCCGAACCGTCCCTCTAAGAGCATTACTAGTAGAACCCTCAAATCCTTAAAGCAGTTTTAAGGGTTGAGAAGTGCCACTTTTTGACACTTTTAAGGGTTGAAAAACAGGGGCAAATACTAGAACCCTCAAACCCAACCCTTAAACTGCTTTAAGGATCAGATTTGAGGGTTCTAGTCTTTGCCTCGACCCCAACCTTTAAATCTATCATTTGACATCTCACAATTTATGACAACAAGAAAACAATTAACTTCCAAACAAACTATGAAATGACAATCATTGCTGCATGGTTTAATAGTTTACATCACAAAATCATCATCTTCCTCCTCTCATCGGCACCATCACCAAAAAGTTGCACCTCGGCGCCATCTCCTAGACCACAAGCGGGCTCCATCAAGCATCTCCATCGGCACCAGTGGAGTCGTACACACCGCCATCACCACAACTACTCATCGGAGTGTCACCTCGAAAAGTAGAGGACGCAACACAGAACATCCTCTTCCTCTCCGCAATGTCCTCCTTGTAGTCCTTCCACCATTGCAATTGGTCTGCATCTATGTCCTTCTTGGACATCATCATGTGCTCTTTCTCTTCCACCATGAGTTCTTTCCATACCTTTGCCTCTTTGAGCTTGATCATCCTCTCCTCCAACTCAGCCTTGTGCTTTGCTTCTTCACGCTTTGCTTCAACTTGTGCAAACTTGACCTCTTTCTTCTTCTCGGTGATAAGAAGCTTCGTCTCCAATGTCTTCGTTGTCAATTCCTCTCTTGCCTTCATCATGTGGTCCATCTTCTCCCTTAGGCTTGACGCCTCTTCTTCCATCTTCACCCTTAGCTTGCCCTTCTTGGTTCCCTCGAGCTTGCCCAAGTTCCTCTCCTCCTCATCTTCACTATCATCCATCCTTAGCATTGCCGACTTCTTGGGTGTGGTCTCTTGATCCCTCAACTTCCACTTGTCAAAGGTTTGAAGAATTGACCAAACATGCTTAAATGGGAATGGCTTGCCCTTGGAAGCGGCCATCTCCTTGTACCTCATGCCGGCAATTGTCTCCTATCAACCACACATAAATCACATAAGAACCTACCAATAGCATAGTGCACACACATAATCAAAATAGTGAAGAAATATGTACTCACATAGTCACTCTCCACGGTTCCACTAGGTGGTGCATCCATCACTTGGTCCATGGCCACACTCCAACGAGCACAAGCGGGCTTGATCAACTCCCACCGGCCTTGAAGCGACCGGAAAGTGCGATGGATGAACCCACTATTCTTCGGCTTGATCCTACAATAGACGTCCTCGATCCTTTTCCAATACCGTTTACCGGTTTGATCGGTGCCGGTGGTTGCATCCATTCCCACAGCTGCCCAAGCACGAACCAAGAGGACATCTTCCGCCTCGGTGTAGTTTGTCGACCGCGCGTGTGGGCGGGAAGCGGCGGTGAATGCCTCCTCCCCTATCTCGGCCACCTCCTCCTCGTCATCCCCTTGATCCATCTTCCTCCTTTTCCTCCAAGTCGTCACCAACCCTAAAGGGGTCTAGAGGCGGAGCTCCGAGGTCCACCTCCGCGTTTTGGAGGAGGTCCATGAACGAGGATGGTGTTGCCATTTCCTCGAACACCTTGTGCACGGCGGGAGGAGGTTCGGCGACGGCGGCCGCCGCGGGCTTCTTCCGCGGCTTGGTCATGGCCGGGGACGAGCCGGCGACCTTGGAGGCTGCCCCTCGCGGCCCATGAGAGGCCGCCTTCGGCCGGCTCTTCTTGGTAGCCGGGGCAGGCGGCGGGGAGGCGGCGAGGGCAGGCGCCGGGGCGGTGACGGTGGTCGGGGCGGTGACGGTGGCCGGGGCGGCAGGAGGAGGTGTGAGGCCCGCCCGCCGCCGCTTGGCCCCGACGTGGGTCGCCGCCACCACGTCGGCCATGGTCGGGTGGGCGGGGGCGGGGGCGGGCGCCGGGGCGGGCGGGGCGGGCGGGACGGGCGCGGCGGCGGGGCCCTCCATGGCCGGCGCGGCAGGAGGCGGCGGGAGGAGGAGGCAGTTGGCTCCCGCGCGAGAGAGGAGGAGGAGTGCGGGTTGGGGGGAGATTTTCCTCTCAACCCCTACTTCTTCCGGTTGCAAAGTGGTTTGAGGGTTGGACCTCTAAATATTTTTTACGGGTTTGAGGGTTTAGAGGTTCTAGTCTACGGCGTTTTTTCGGCGAAAACTGTAAAAAGCGGTTATTTTTAGGGGTTTGAGGGTTTGAGGGCTCTACTAGTAATGCTCTAACCATCTAACCACAGGGTTCAAATCCTGGTGCTCGCATTTATTCCTGAATTTATTTCAGGATTTCCGGCGATGCGCATTCAGTGGGAGGAGACGTTCCTGTGGACGACGAGGTGCCTACGGGCGACTTTGTAAATTTCAAGATGATATGCCGGCTCAGTCCTTCGGAGATGCTCATAGGGGTAGTGTGTACGTGTGTACGTTCATAGGGGTGAGTGTATGCATGTGTATATGAGCGCTTGCGTCTGTACTGTGTTAAAAAATCACAGGTTGATGCGCGCAGCCGTGTCGGTTCATAAAGATCATGTATATATACAGGGAGGCCCCAGGCCAGGCACACCAGAGCCTAGGGTACCAAACACGCCCGCTCCGTCAGATCATGGTGCGGCCGGTCGTGATTAAGCGGCAGACAGGAAAGAAAACGTTGCGCGTTGACCGGATTCTCACCGTGTCCTGCTCGCCTGCTCCCCACCTCTCCTCGCGGAAAAAATTACGGTTCTGATTTATAGGGCTAACAAAATCCCTATTTGACCTCGTTCACAAAAAAAAATTGATTTTGACCTTTTTGAGTGACGCCAACATCCCTGGCGTCTGGGTTGCAAAGTAGATGCCACTAACCCTGGCGTCTGGCCCCTGGCCCGCACTGCCCGCCTGCCCGTTGACGTGCTGACGTGGAAAGGGGACCTGGTGTCTGGCCCTGGTAAGTGGATAACCCCCGCGGGCCGAGCCCACCCACCCATCTCTTTTCCTCCTGGGCGGCGCACGAACAGAGGGCTTCTCTCCTTTGCCCCTCTTCTCCCTCACACTAAATCCTCACCTGATCTACTCCATCCTCCACTCTAGTTCATGGATCTGGGCCCCCTAAGCATCCTTGAGGTATTCTCCCCCGTCTCCTCCAATTTATTTGGGTTGAGTCCTCTTCTTTTTGATGCATTATTCAACACTAGGTGATGTTAGATGAGTAGATGGTTTCTTTGTTTTAGGAAATTGTTTGTAGTTGATAGATGATTCGGTAGGCAGTAGATGATGTGTAGTTGAACATGTAGGCAAAATCAATTCCGTTTTGTGCATATGTTGTCCATAGGAATTTTTTTTGAACTAAGAGGGGTGATGAATACATGATTTTTGTATGTAAAATAGACTTGTTTGATAATTTGGTTTGATAGATGATGTGTGTATGTGGTATAACAATACAGTTGAATGTAAATATGATGTCTCTATGTGTAGATAATCCTATTGTTGGCATACTTTATTTGCAAAAGATATGGTGAAATTTGGTACTCTAGATGATATGTATTTGCATATGTGACACCATATTATTTGACAAATTTATTTGATTGAGATGATGTTGGTATGTTTGAGAAGAATTATGTGTGCATATGAAGAAGAAAAAAATGATGTGGTTATGTTTGAGAAGAATGGTGTGTTCATATGGCACAACTTGGAGAAGAAAATTGTATTGTTTGATATTGTTCATGTATTCATAGATGTTTGTGATTTGTTTTGTAGGATGGCGGATGGTGATGGACCTTGGTATGACGGATTAATCGATGAGTGGGATAAGGAGCATCGTGCTCGTGCCATTGAGAATTGACATGTAAGAAGCAAGACTGGGTCAATTTTCATTGTTTCTCATTTGTGTTCTTGTATTGACTAAAACATCACTTTATTTGCAGCTTGTAGTTGCTATGCGCATGAGGGGTCATTCCGCTGATGACTTTACTTACGACCCGCGGTATGAGCCTTACATTCGGAGATTGGGTCTTCTCCCATTCGTGTTACAGTTTAAGCGACGCGCTCCACCGGTGAACCACGCGGCGCTGACCGCACTTGTGGATCGTTGGAGGCCGGAGACTCACTCGTTCCACCTTCCATGTGGGGAGATGATGATGACCCTACAGGACATGGCTATGATAAGCGGCCTTCCTATCAACGGACAAGCTGTTACCGGTCATGTCAGCGTCGGTAATTGGCAAGAACGGACTGCCAATTTAATTGGTGTTCAGCCCGACGACCCTCAGGAAGGCAAGGTCGATACCACGAGAGTGAGGCATTCTTGGCTAAAACTGGTCAGAGGAAACACTAATCCGTGCCCTCAGGGTGCCAATGAGGTGGTTGTGCAGCAGTACGCGCGGGCCTATCTTTGGTATGTACTAACCAAGGTAGTCTTCTCAGATGCAACCGGGAACTCAGCCCTCTGGATGTTCCTGGAGCTGCTCAATAACTGGGATACCCAGTATAGCTAGGGTTCGGCCGCACTAGCATATTTGTATCGTCAGGTAAGAGATATTTGCAACCATTTATCTTGCATTTGTCATGCGCCTCCATACCTAACATGTTTGTTTGATTGCAGCTTGACTTGGCGTGTCGGAGGAAGGGAGATACATCCTCATTGGCTGGGTTTGTTTGGAGCCTATCCGTGTGGATGTGGGAGCGGATCCCGGTTGGACGGCCCGATTTCAAGAACCCCAACATGGCAAACCCACGGGGTAATCATGACGGGGTGCATGATGATGATCCATATCGGCGCCCTACGCTTGCTTACTATTGGGAACAAGTGACAGTGTACACAGGAAGCTCGCATGTGCAATACAAGTGCTATATGAACGAGCTGGACACCTTGACTGCTGAGCAGGTATAGAGAAGTTCGATGAGACATAATTTAGTCAACAATGAAACTTGTATCTAACAATGTATCTCTTTGTTTTGCAGGTACATTGGTTGCCTTATGTGGAAGATCGTGGCTTTGATCTTAATGAGATGTGCACGCGTGATAGCCATCTTTGGCGGGCGAGGTGCCCAATGATATGCTTCTTCGCAGTCGAGTGGCACTTTGTAGACCGTGTGGCAAGACAATTTGAAAGAAGACAAGGTATTCCAATTGAGGAGAGCAAGGAGGAAACGCTATCTCTGCATCGGTGAGCAAGCATGCCTTGAGTATGTAGTAGAGCATTGAATAAGTATATGTTTGCTAATGCTTTGTCCCGTGCATCATTTGTAGGTTCGATCAAAGGAACAATCAGGATATATCGGATTGGGCAAACAAACACCGTGCATGGATAGAAATTTGGAATCAAAGAGACACATTAGTGCAATCAGAGAATAGACCTCACAATCAGTCAGCATATCAGAAGTATCAAGTGTGGTATGCGGATCGTTACCTGTTAAAGCTAAAGCCTGGTTGGACTCACGAGGAGTGGTCGGAGTTGGTGTCTGAAGAACCGGAGACTGCTGAAGGTTATCATACCTTCAACAGGGCTGTGAGAGACAACAGAGGGGCTCACGTTGACTATGCACCGATGCATGATGAAATGGTAGTCTGTTTGACCTATTCTAACATACATGCATCATGTTGTCTTCTTTCAAATACATAAGTTTGGTGTGTTCATGAATTGCAGGGCAGAGAGTTGCTTCTGTGCGTCAACGATGCTAATGTTGCACTGAGTCATCCACCTGGTGGTGCATTATCTGAGAGGACTCTTAGGAGCACGATGGAGGTGTGACCAATATATTATAAAAGTTTCTTTTCGCGGATTATTTATTTGCATCTCATATCATAGCATATTTTGTGTTGTTGCAGAAGTTCAAGAAGCGGTTCCATAAGATGGCAGCAATGCTTTCTTGCCATGGTACTCAGTCCAGTGACGTGTATGCACCTGGTAGCCGCGCCGCCACAGCTAATAGACGGCATTATCTCCAGAATGATGAGGACATGGAGGAGGAGTTCCATGAAGAGGAGCCAGCACATCAAGAGGAGCCAACACATCATGAGGACCATGAGTATGATGCAACACATCAAGAGGATCATGAGTATGATGTTGATGCTCCACAACCATCACAGGTTACACAACCGACACAAGGCAATGCTCGCTCTAGGAAAGGCAAAGCCATAGCTAAGACACCATGCAAGAAAGGTAGAAAGAAGACATGGAACACACAATTCCATAGTCCAGAGTATCCTCATCAGCTTATCCCAAGAGGAATGCAAAGATATAAGACCAACATTGAGGCGGAGGAGGAGGCATACAACAAAGAGGAGGAGGAGGCTAGCGAAGAGGAGGAGCCTACACTTGCAACCATTGTGAAGAGAGGAAGGAGGAACTGAGCTTCTTGTTTGGAAGTGCATGAACTAGGTGGCGTTTGTATGCATGAACTTGGTGTCGTAGTAAAAACTTCTTAGGTTGTCTTGAATTTGGTGTCTTATGTATGCACTTGGTGTCTTATCTATGCTTGAATTTGTCGTGATGAAAAATCTGTGAACTTGTTGTCGTTTGTATGCAAGAATTTGTCGTGGTGAAAGTTCTGTGAAATGTGCTATCTTCTGTGTTGTATGAACCTGTCATATGAATATATATGTGCTATCTTCTTGTGTCAAACAGCAAGTTCAAGATAATCTACAGGGTCCCAGACGCCAGGGTCCTTGGCGTCTGGTTTAAGTCAGGGTCCCAGACGCCAGGGTCCTTGGCGTCGGGTTTCAAGTCAGGGGACCAGATGCCACAGTCTCTGGCGTCTAGGGGTCGACTGGAAGCAAAAGCAGAGTCCTGGACAGCAGAAACAGGGCACCCAGATGCCAGGGTCCTTGGCGTCTGGCCCTGGTGTAGTACTTTTTTCATTTAGTTCATATTTTGTCACAGCGTAGTATCGAATGAAATAGATATTTTGTTCTAGCAAACACCCATAGTATTCAATGATAAACATTAGTGTTCACATAATAGCAAACGACAAACATAGTTATCACATAATCTCAAATTACAGAAATAGTCTCGAATGAGAAGTTCATCACATACAATGTCTCGAATGACATAAGTAGTTCATGACCACGATGGTCCACGATAGTTGAAACGACATGAACATCACATATAACTTCGTTTCCTGTAGCAATGCAAGTCAACAACCCTTTTCCATTCCCATTGTTGCAGCATTTCTTGAATCTTGCCATCATCAGTTATGTCAACTAATTTTCTTTCCCCGAGGCCATCTGACTGCCTCCTGCTGACGTAGTACACAAAATCCTCTTCCTTCAACCCTTGCTTCAACATGAATTTAGTCTTCAGCCAATCGAAAGTGAGATCCACTTCACTAACTTGCACAACACATGGAGACAAGCCTTGGACATGAACAACAGGGCTAAGCACCCACTGCTTAGACTTCTACAACACACAAATCTCTTAGTAGCTAACCTATGATACATTAAACCACGAGGAAAACAAACTAGGGTTTTCACAAAACTATGATACATTAAACCAACCAAAAAAATAGGGGTGGAGTTGATTTACCTTCTAGTTTCGAAATCCTGAAGATCCAATGGTGAAACCTGACCGATTCGTGATAGATTTGAGGGGGTTAGGGTGCTGGATGAGGGAGTGACGTTGGCAGGGCTAGAGGTGAGAGTGAGTGGATATGAATGAAATGAGAGGGGTAGAGGTGGAGATGAATGGATGAGAGGGCTAGAGGTGGGTCCAAAGAATCTTATCCACTCGAATCTTATCCATCACACACATAACAGCAAAAATGCTCTCTGGATAGGGAGCCAGACGCCATGGACCTTGGCGTCTAGGTGTCCATCAGACACATCAGGCAGGTGTCTGGTCTCCTGCGTGACCAAAACGAGCCAGACACCATGATCCTTGGCGTCTGGGTGTGGGAGCCAGACGCCATGGACCTTGGCGTCTGGGGTGTCCATCAGACACATCAGGCACGTGTCTGGACTCCTGCGTGACCAAAATAAACCAGACGCCACGGTCCTTGGCATCTGGGTGTGCACATTAGTAAACTGGATAGGGAGCCAGACGCCATGGACCTTGGCGTCTGGGGTGTCCATCAGACACATTAGGGCAGGTGTCTGGTCTCCTGCGTGACCAAAATTAACCAGACGCCACGGTCCTTGGCGTCTGGATGTGCACATTAGTAAACTGGATAGGGATCCAGACGCCACGGACCTTGGCGTTTGGGTGTGGACCTGGTGTTTTTGCACAGACTTCTATCTCAAATAGTCTGCTAGTCTCAACCAAAAATATGAACAAAGCATGCTAGTCTTAACCAAAAATATGAACAAAGCATACTAGTCTCGAATGATAAACACAGTTTGCACATAATCTCAAATAGTCTCGAATTACAAGTTCATCACACATGATGTCTCGAGTGACAGAAGTAGTTCATGACCACACAAGGTCTCGAATGACAAGTTCATACATTAAACAAAGTCTAGACAGTCCATCATCGACGGCGATGCCTTTCCATTTGTCTACTGAGTAGTGCGGGGCTACTTTCCCTTCTTGTCACGTGCCTCGTCCTCCTCTCATACATCGCGAGCCCTTGCAGGTTTTATTGCCCTCTCTTCTTGACGAGCCTCCTTCTCTTTGCGCTCACGAGCCTCCTTCTCACGACACTCGCGCTCTAATCCACATGCATAGGACTCCTCGAACAGGCGCTGCCTCTGTAAGCAGCCTCGACGTTGGTCCTCTTGGACATCTTTTGGTACCTCGTGATCTATCCAAGTGAAGTACTTGCAAAGTGGAGGAGGGGACTACATATAAATCATGTTTTTGTTAGACATATGAGTTCAAACTTGTTGATTTTTTTGTATGTACACCTAACATACCGGTGGTATGTCATATGCGTTAGTTGGCCTTCGACGATCATGTGCATAGTTGGGACACACGAAAAACCTTCTACCTTCTGTCCATGACTTGTTGCGGTCAGTGGACACCTTCAGCCTGCAAACATCACCACACCAACATGGTGGTGTGGGCACATCCTTCTCCTTCTCCCTGTCCAACCTGGCCTCCATCCACGTCTTCGGCATGTCCTCTTGGTCCGCGCACGCCGGCCTCGTCCTGGAACCGGATGAAGCCTTGCCTACAAAAAGAACAATTGTTAGCATAAGACATAAAGAGAGTAAATGTGTAAATACAGTAAATCAATAAATGCTAGGAATTGTATGAACAAATAATATACCATTATTATTAGATCAACCATCTGGATTAAGCAAATAACCGAAGGCCGATCCATTATCAACCATTCCTCTACGACCACCACCACCTCTAGCACTTGTGCTTCCTCTCCGACCACCACCACCTCTAGCACTTGTGCCTGCTCGACCACCACCTCTAGAACTTGTGCTAGCTCGACCACCACCTCTAGCACTTGTGCTAGCTCGACCACCACCACTAGCACTTGTACTTGCTCGACCACCACCTCTAGCACTTGTGCTAGCTCGACCACCACCTCTAGCACTTGTACTCCCTCTACGAACACTAGCATCTCTAGCACTTGTGCTCCCTCTACGACCACCACTACCACCTCTGACACTTGTGCTTCCTCGACCACCACCACCATCACCTCTTCCACCTCGTTCACCATCGGTGCCGCCTCCACGACTTGTCTTTATTTTTTTGGTTTTCCTATTCTTGCATGTCCGCTCATTGTGTCCCCCTTCACCGCACACCCCACAGTTGATAGTGTCAGGAGCCTCCATTAAATGACCGCTACCAAATTGTTTCATGCCAGTGTATCCAGCCAGGTCATCCATATCACCCCTGAACCTCTTAGTTCTCCTTCTACACTTGGTATCCACCTTCAGAAGAGGGTCTGGCCTAATATGAGGGCCATGGTACTCAGGCCACTGTGATTGGTCCAAGAAAGGGTGAAATCTTGGCGCCCATGTCAAACTAGTAGCTTCCACATGGAACTCTTGCATCCGCACGGGTTTTCCATCACAAACAGGTATGTTTCTCGCCTTCGCCGCCATTATCAAATGTGAGCATGGCCAATGATACTTACTAGGCCTCTCGCACTGGCACCACTGAGTCTTCAGACGCACCTCAAATGCAGCACCACCATATTGTCTACCGTCTCGTGTTGTGCCACCTGGCTCATCAATTTGATAGATCATTTCAATTCTGTCGAATATGATAACTTGTTGCCGTGAAGACTTGCTTGCTTGTAACTGCAACCATTCATCAACCTTTTCCGGATAATCCTTTTTTTCACCTATCCATTTTGCAGTCTCTTCAGAATGCCTCTGAAAGTACTCATTAAGCTTGAAAAAGGTGTACTCCACTATTGCAGTCACCGGCAATGCACGAGCACCCTTCAGCACATTGTTGAAACATTCTACCAGATTGCTCGTCATGTCGCCATATCGCCTACCACCATCGTCATGAGCGCGTGCCCACTTATGCTTCTCGCTTAAATTCCTAGTTAAGAACTCTTTTCCCCCTTCGTTCACCGCTGCAAAGAGTTTGTTGTACCGAGCATCGAAACCTTGGGTGGTGAAGGCCACACATACATGGGTAAGGTCTTTGCTGAGCTCCTTGATCTTACATGCCCGGTAAAAGTTGGCCACGAAATGCCTCATGCACCATCTGTGGTGAAGCTTTGGAAATCGTGGAATAACAATGTCCATTGCCTTGAGTATGCCATGGTGCCGGTCCGATATGATGCATACCTCCCTAGCCCCAATCACGTTTTGCCTAACATGACCCATGAACCACTCCCAGTTGTCTTGGTGCTCGGAAGGCACCAAAGCAAATGCACACGGCAACATGTTGTCGTTTGATGAGTGCGCCATTGCTACCATTAGTGTGCCCTTGTATCTACCGGTCAAGAATGTGCCATCTATAGACAAGACCGGACGACAATGCTGAAACACCTCCACACATTGTCCATAACTCCAGAAGGCACGGTGGAACACTACCTCGTGATCCTCGACCACATGAAACATGCTCGGGTTCTTATGTGCAATCGCGGCCAACAACCTTGGGAGCTGGTTGTATGCTTCTTCATAACCACCATACAACATCCTAATAGCATTTGCCTTTGCCTTCCATGCCTTCCCATACTTGACTTCATAACCAAATTGTTTTTTCACCGTCCGCATGAGAAACCTCACTCTCACAGTGGGATCAAAGCCTATGTCTTTCATCCATTTGTATCCGAGATACTCAGATGTGAGTTGACGGTGTGTCGTTCGAAGTCGTTTAGATGGCGGTTTGCATCTATGAGTGGCAACACAACTTCTTAACAACCATTCTTCGGTTTCTTTAAGCTTTCTTGCACGAACCTTCCATGGGCATCCTTCTTGCTCACACACCACGGTGTAACGCAACTTCATGTCGGAGTGCTCAACATAAATTGGCCTATGGTTTTGAATGGCATAGTCAGCCAACCAAAACTTCAGCATAGGCAAGCTCAGAAACTTCACTCCTTTCTCCAAATAAGCATTCTCGTCCTCATTCTCCACCCTTGGTTCTCCTGGATCCGGGCATGGTGTTGGCTCAATCGCCGTCATTCTCATTCCACCGTCAACAACAGCTTTATGGGTAAGGCTGAGATCTTTAAACAAGTGAGTTCTTTTTTCTAAGCCCGTTAGCTCAAAGTGGATTTGGTTTTCCTCCTTTGTGAATCCATCCTCGTCCAACTGTTCAACTGGACCCTCGTCATCCGAGTCATACGCATATTGACGCCTAAAAGGCAAGTCACGATCCATGTCCTTTTGCGCTATGTACGCATCCAAGTCACCAACATCATTACCATGAAACCCTTCCTCTTGCTCTTCGTCGTCATCATAAGCATCTTCATCCTCTTGAATTACTTCGTCACTAGCAATCACCTCAAATTCATTTGCTTGGCTAGTTGGTGGTTGGTTAGAAGCATTGGGGGCATACAACTCAACCTCATTTGCTTTAATAGATGGTACACGGGGACGTGGTTGGCGATAAGCATTGGGGGCATCAACCACAACCCTATGCTCAACAAGTGGCACCATTGTCCTCTCGCTCATGTCATCCATTGGGGAAGAGACATGGCGGTTCAAATCAAAGGTAAACCGAGGAGATTCAACCTTGGTGGCAAACAATTCAAGTGACTTGTCTTCCGATTGAGAAACTTTTTCCTTGTATACATCCCAATGCAAATCCGAGGTGATAGGCATACTTTTCAGGCGAGATTTGGCTCCAACTCCAACATCATACCTTCCTATTAACTTAACATCAACATTGGTGTCCATCCATTTTAAGACTTGTCTCACTTTTGCAACAACATCCTCATAGCTAGGGCTTGTATCAAAAACCAATGGTTCCTCACCCGTGTCGGCATTGTTACTCAAGAATGCCTCCTTGTCCATGTAATGAACATTAACAAGTCTCTCCATCTAAAAATAACATGAATGCATTTAAGACTTCAATGAGAATTGGTGTTTATACAAATACATCTCAGTATATCCAAATCATATCAACACTAAATTGTTGGTGATGTCCACAAAAGTATCACTAATTAACACACACTAAGCAAAGTTAACCCTAATCACTAACTAACCCTAACCCCCAATCTTTCTATTCAACAAGCATATATTCCTACTACACACCATGCATATCACTATATTATCAAAGTTAACCAAGCCATTCACACTAACATAAGGGAGAAAACATGAACTAGGGTTCCACCAACATATATAAAATGCAACCAAAATAACAAGATTTAACAAAAAATAATTGGATGATTTGGGGGAGATTTACAAGAGCAACAAAGTGATGGAAAGATCCACCTAAGGCCTTGTTCGGATAAACCTCTCCTGGAGGGGATTGGAGAGGTTTGGAGGGGATTGGATGAGATTTTGACTTGTATGGGATTTAATCCACTTCAAACCCCTTCAATTTTGCTGCAACCGAACAAGGCCTAAGGGATGTACCTTTTGGAGAGGATTTGAGGGAGAGCTTGAGGGATAGGAGAGAGTATGAGAGCTCCAAGTGTTCTTCAAGCTCGGGTTGTGGATTGGGGAAAGTGTGTGGGGTGGGCCCCACACACTCTCCCGTGGGTTATCTAGTTACCAGGGCCAGACGCCAGGGTCCATGGCGTCTGGCCCCTTTGCCACGTCAGCAGGTCAACGGGCAGACGGGCAGTGCGGGCCAGGGGCCAGACGCCAGGGCTCCTGGCGTCTGCTTCGCAACCCAGACGCCAGGGATGTTGGCGTCACCCAAAAAGGTCAAAATCGAAATTTCTTTTGAAACGAGGTCAAATCGGGATTTTGTTAGCCTTTTAGGTCATAACAGTAATTTTGTCCTCTCCTCGCCCCTCTCTCCCTATCCCCTACGGTGAATCTCCACCAGTGAGCTGTGCCA
>NC_041381.1:651608176-651692361 GCF_002162155.2 Triticum dicoccoides | reverse complement strand
ATCCACCCCGCCCCTCTCTCTCTCTCCCCCCGCGCAGCATCCGCAGCGCCCCTCTCGATGGGCTAGCTTCGCACTGGTGGAGCCATCCGCGGCGAGGTCCCGCACGGAGAAAGGGATGGGGTTGATTTCACCCATGGGACGGCGGCGGCGATGTCACAAGCCGACGGAGGGGAAGCGGCTTCTGCTGCAGGCTGCGGGCGTGCAAGCGCAATAGCTGACCGGTTCTGTAGAGGATGCTTGGAAGCCGTCTCACCTCCTTGCCGTTCGACGGCGTGACCAGAACCAGATCCACGGTGGCGGCACTAGCGATGTCGTGCCGGCGGTCGGCGGAGGTAACTAGCGGCCAGTGTCTGCTGGTGGCGGGTCGCGTGGCTTGCGGGGCAGTCCCGCGGAGCAGCACACGACCTTTTCTCTTCAGAAGAGTACGACATAGACTCGCGCGAAAGGAATGAGCTCCATCTGCATCAGAGTCCGGGGCAGCCACGACCGGACCAAACCTTTCAAAGATCTCCTAGGAGGTAAGTTGGGGCTGTTCCAGGATCTCCTACGAAAGAAAGCTTCGAGCTCCATTGAAACGTGTTCACTGCAAAAGCATGTCTTGTGTGCCATCTTGGGAAGCTGCTGCTGGAGGAGCAGAACATGGAGGAAGGAGTTCGCTGGACTTCCTTTTGAAGAATCCTCTATCCAGTGACTCTTTCATGTGGCATTCTCCGGTTGATAGCTGCTGTAGAAAATTTGGACTAGGTGTTCTGATGTGTGGCTGGGAGTGGCCTGCGTGCCTTTATAATACGGAGCTCTGTAGTTTTCCGTTTCTTGCATGTTTAGACTGCTGAGCAGAAGTTTAACTGTCTTAAAAATTTGTAGACTGGCTGTCCTAAAAACTTGTAAAATGGAGGCAGTGACGAGGCCCCTTTCATCGAAAAATTTGTGAAGTAAATTTAAATATTCACTGGACAGCATGTCTTTGTGCCTTGTGGTTTCGCTGACATTCTTTTATTGGAATGACTTGTATGTGATGTTTAACATACATATCAGTTTGGTTCGAGTGAGACATGCTGATCTGTTGGATTTCTGATTAGTTAATCAAGATTATTTTGCTGACCGTCCTCAGGCTATGTATCTCCTAGTGCTAGAAATTGTAGAATATCAGAGCCACATAATTAACCAAAACATGCATGGTAATAAGTAAGTGTTCACTGCGATGGCCGTGTTGAGAACATTAACATGGGAATTAATGTTCTCTTTAAATAAAACCTGGGTGTGCTCAAAGTTTTGTACTCATTAATTGAAGTGTGCTACTACTACTCCTATAGAAAAGAAGAAGCAATTAATTTCCATTAATGAGAATCTTCAGATGCAACGGGAAAGATTGATTCTTCTTCTCCTTAATGGAAGAGAGGGGTAAAATCCTAATGAACAACATACTAGTACTACAAGTACAACCTTACAGATGAGGTTCTGTTTACCAGCAGCGACCTGGCTGGCTGACTCGACCTCAGATGAGGTTTTGTACATGAATGAATATATGACAAGCAAATACCTAGCGCATTGAGCGCAGCTGATCAAAGAAAGGTGGCACTGCAGTGCACCCGGTGCCGCTGGCATTCTCCTCAAAGAAAGGCTGTGAGGTAAGGTTCTCCTTGAGGAGGAGGAGAGAGAACTTAACCAAGTAGTGCTTGTCGTGGATGGTGCCGAGCAATTCCCCCTCCTTGTCGAACCGCAGTAGCAGCTCCGTGCAGTCGACCACCACATCTCCACCACATCTCCACAGCAACACGAGGATGGAGCCGCTTGACTCCAATTGTGGCGGCCAGTGCAGGCTGCCGTGGAGGAGCACCGGCGGCTCCCAGCAGGCGGGCTTGGGCCCTCTCGCCAGCCACGCCACCGCGTCGGCGTCGGCCTCTGATGCGACAGGGCGTCCGATGCACCTCCGGTGGCCACAGTTCAGAGACAGCACCTCGTAGGCCTTGCTGTAGCCGGCGCCTCGGTGGTACAGCACCCTGTACTCTGCGCTCGGGCCGTGCTGGTAGAATCCGGCGATCTTGTAGATGTCGATCGACGGGACCGCCGCCGTCTGGTGCGTGGCTGGGTTGCAGACGTAGAGATGCTCCGTGCAGGTGACCCCGTCCGTGAAGGACAGGAGGAGCAGGCCAGCGCAGCACCCGTGGAGCTCCAGGGTGACCTCGACGCCGTCTTCGTCCATGGGCTCGGAGAAGAGGATGATGGGCTCGCTGCCGCCGGCGCGGAGGCCCAGGGCGTCGGCACCCAAGTTCTTGGCCTCACCTCCGCCGGCGCGGAGGTCGAGGGCGTCGCCGCGGTGGTCGAGGGCGTCGGCGCGGGAGTTCTTGGCACCACCTCCGCCGGCGCGGAGGTCGAGGGCGTCGCCGCGGGAGTTCTTGGCACCACCTCCGCCGGCGCGGAGGTCGAGGGCGTCGGCGCGGGAGTTCTTGGCACCACCTCCGCCGGCGCGGAGGTCGAGGACGTCGCCGCGGAGGCCCAGGGCGTCGGCGCGGGAGTTCTTGGCACCACCTCCGCCGGCGCGGAGGTCGAGGGCGTCGCCGCGGTGGTCGAGGGCGTCGGCGCGGGAGTTCTTGGCACCACCTCCGCCGGCGCGGAGGTCCAAGGCGTCGACCCGGAAGTTCTTGGTATCACCGTTGCCCGAGCAGAGGAAGTAGATGAGTGGGCGCGCCTGCTGGCGGCGGTGGTGGTCCATCAGGAAGACGCGATCTGTGGCGAGGACTCGCCATGCCCGGCACACGGCGCGGCAGCGGGCGAGGTGCCTCGCCGGGAGGCGGAGGAGGATCTCCGAGATGATCTCCTCGGCGAGGTAGGGCATCTGCGGAGGTGTAGGAGCCATGCCTTGCCAACTCGTGCGCGGCAACGTAACGGTCGATTTCCGTCTCTCGTATATGAACACGATTACCGCCCCGTTCGATGCACCTGGACACGCGCCCAACCGACTTTGGGGTTGGAGCTAACTTCTTAGTGTACTCTCGTCACGATTACCGGTTTTTTCCCCCTTTTTTGGCAAACTTGTGCCCTCCAACCAAAAGAAGACTACAAGGATAAACAACAGGCAAAGCACACAAGGAAAATACGGTGCAGAAATTACAGCTTTGCCATCAGGTAGAACAGACAAGCCAACTGGTTAGGCCCTTAGCCAGATGCCATAGGAAAAAACCCGGTTTTTTTACTCACATGGGATTGCGCCGGTGCTTAAGAAGGGAGGTAGAATCAAATGTTTGCTTTGGTGCCAGCCGGTGCTTGGAAGGAATAACTGCTCCCTTCAGGCCTCCATTCACAGAAAAAACATTTAGAAAAAAGACCCTAACGCCTCCATCTCAGAAACGAAGCACCTTCACATGGCACCTCTGCATTGCAAGATGAAGTGCAAAGCTACTCTTTTTCTTCAAGCATCTGTGCATAGGCACCTACCATTGTATAAGGCCTTAGGGCCTCAAATCACTAGCGTCCCGCATATAGTTCCGAGCGGGTCCGCGCGACCGGAAACACCAGGGGGACTAGACTATGCGGGAGTCTGGATCTCTGCCACGTACGCGTCCGACAAGCAGTCCCAGTCAAAACCCCTCCCTTGGCCCACCCAAAACTACATTCGGAGCCTGCATCTCCGTCCCTGCCCCTTTGCTCTGCATCCGCTTTCTCCCTAGCTGACACCGTTGTTATGCCACCCCGGCCGCCCGCAATGCCCTTACAGAACCTCTGGGATTGCCGCCCGCAATGCCCTTACAGAACCTCTGGGATTGTCGCCGCTCCACCCAGTCGACACGCCGCTTTGCCTACACCGCAATTCCACCTCAAGTCCGTACGTCGCGCAAGTACCAACTACCCATGTGAATGTCATCTGTTGGGTCACCACGACAAGTACTTGGTGAAATGCCCGAGCTAATCTTTTGAAAAAAAAATTCTTCCTTCTTTGAAGCAATGAATTCGGACATAGAGTATTTGTACGAGAACTACGTTGAGTCGTCCGAGGAGGACAAGTATGCGGAAGAAATGGCGATGATGCATACAGTCCTTGCAGAGACGGAGCCTGCAAAAGAGCATGATCTCAGTTTTCAAGGGATCGATAAGGGTCATTGAGTGCTGAACCGGAACAAGGCATAGGGGCAGTTGACGCTGATGGACGGCTACTTTGCCCCTGTTGCCCTATTCGCGTAAAACTTTCGGCGGTTCTTTCAGATGTAGAAAAATGTGTTCGATCGCATCTACAATGTCATCCAGGCCTACGATGACTACTTCATCTTGAAGAAGGATGCCGTAGAAAGAATTGGATTCTTTGGTTACTAGAAGTGTACAACTACATTGTAGATCCTTGCGCATGCCACGGCCGTAGATTCGTGGGACAAGTATCTTCGGATGTCTGAGAGCACATGTGCCCATACGCGATGGTCATATTTGCTACTATGGTGGTCGAGGTGTTTAGACCTCAGTACTTGGGAGAACCAATTGTCGCATACACCGTAAGCCTCATGGAACACTCGGAAGCAAGAGGATGGCAAGGTACGCACTGCCCATATGCTATACAAGGGCAATATCAGGGCTAAGTTAAAAAGGCCATCATCATTCTTGAAGCAGTTGCATCACTGAACCTTTAAATTTGACCCCTTTTTTTGACATGCACTACAATAAAAAGACACATTCATGACATTTTAGTCCAATCAAAACTATTTTTTGTCATAGAAGTGACGCTTCTATGATGATAATAGTGACAAAAACACATATCATCATGCATGGGTGAGCACCTAGCTAGTACCATGACAAAACATTATGACAACAAATGAGATTTTTGTCATGGGCGGGCCGACGGCGCACCCACATGACGTCCTTTGGGCCTTCAAATGCGTAAAAAATCATAAGAGAAGTGAATGCAATTTTTTTAAAGAATTTCTACGCTCGCATGGTATATGGTGGACGGTCGGGCCCAGGCGATGCATGGGTAGATTATGCGATCTCATACGAGCGCGTGTGCGAGCGAGCCTTCGCATTAGAGAACCCGAGTGTTCGATCGATGTTCGTGCGTGGTAGTTGTAGGTCCCCGAGGAATGCTACACTTACAGGCATTTTTTCACAAATTAAAGCTTACGCGCAGAAGTGGCCTCATTAGATTGGATGTAGGAGGGCCCCACACCTGAAATTCAGGGGAGAGGGGTGAATTAAATGCTGCCACATCCGTCCGTTGATCAGCTTCCGTGACTTTCGTCCGTAAGTACAGCAATTTTGATAGGTCCCCAATAGTCCTGGCCATGGGCAGCCCGGCCCGAACGGCCCGGCCCAACCCGGCCCGACGCCGCTCCCGGACCGGGCTCGGGCCTAGATTTTGAGCCTGAAGACTGGGCCGGGCCCGGGCCCATCGTTTTTGCGTTTTCCTGAAGGACCGGCCGGGCCGGCCCGAAGCCTGACGGGCTTTTACATGTTTGGGCCAGGCTCGGGCCCAGAAAACAGGCCCGATGGCGGGCCGGGCCGGGCTCGGTCCTGGGTTTTTTGCGTCGGGCTTGGCTAGGCCTGGCGCGCAGCCCGGCCCGGCCCGAGGTATGGCCAGGTATGGTCCCCAATCAATCGATCAAGGCTCTCCCACGTTGTTGCAGGAGGCCCCCGTTGCATGCGCTCGACTTTGCATCACAGAGAACCTGATCAATTGATCGATACCAGTCTCTCTCGCATGTAGCTGTGCGTGGTGCATGATAGTTGTGGAGAAGGGTGTGCATATATGCGCGAGTTGTTACGCTCGTGCGCAGTAGTTTTTTTTTTTGTGCGGGGACTCGTGCGCAGCAGTTAGGAGGCCCCAATCAATCCATACGAGCTTTTTTTGAACTCTTGATGTGTACAGTACCCCAGTCCAGTCGTTGCCTCTCGATGTACAATCTCTTGGTGGCGCCCCCGCGTACTTCATATCCAGCTGGTTGCCTCTCGATGAACAGCACACCACTGTGGCCGTAGGCAGTTGGCGCTCGATGAACATGACCACGGGTCGACTCGGGGCCAATGCCAATTTGAGAGCCCACGGGTCGACCCATATAAAGAATAGTCAGTGGCCTCGTTGGCTCGATGGGTATTTTGAGTCGGCCCAAATTATTGATTTACATTGCCTTGTAGACATTGAGATGTTAAAATTAGGCATTGTTTAATGGAATCCGATTAGTGTAAGAATTAATAAGATTTCCAATGCGTGGTTAATAGAAAAAATTAAGCTTTCTTGTGGTTTTGTACATGCGCATCTTGCTGAAACATATCAAAACAATTTTGTTGTTCATATACGCGAGTGTACGTCAGAAATTATACAACAGACTGCGTCGCAAAATTGGTCCTACGACAACGTCGACGTGGCGGAGAATGCAGCTGTTGTAAGATATAAGACTATAAGGTGGGCCGACCCAGCCGACCCAGCAGGTCACCCGGTGCTGGCTCTGTTGACCCAAATCCCATTTCAGACCGACCCACATGACTCATTGGCCTCGAATTTTTGGGTTGAGGCAGCGACCCGGCTCATTCTCATCCTGAGCCCCACCCCAACCGGTTGCCGCTGGATGAACAAAACCTTGTTGCGGTCGTAGGCGGTTGGCACCCATTGTGTAGGACCCCATTGAGGTCGTTTCGTGGTACGTCCCACCCCCAATCGGTTGGCTCTCAATGAATAAGACCCCATTTCGGCCATCCACTCTAGTTGGTCACCGCTGGATGAACATGACCGCATTGCGGCCATAGGCCGTTGGCTTACGATGAACATGACCCGTTGAGGTCGTCCCACCTCACCCGGTTGGCGCTCAATGAACATGACCTCGCTCCAGGTTCACCGTTGTTGCTTGTTGGAATACGCTAGGTGCATCGGTGATTACATCCTTTGGTGATCCAGAAATGGAGCAGAAAGGATTCTTGCATTTTTCGCCAAAGGTTATCGAAGGGGGAGGTGCCCTTTAGGCTAGGGTCTCAAACAAGATTTTGATAAAGAATTAATTCCAGATTTTGACCAGATCATAAATCAAACTTGACACTACAAACACTTATAATAAAAATAGGTATATGTGTGAGGTCTTAATGCTTACAACCATATATTTGTGAAGGGGTCTAATATGATCTTAATTTGTGCGCTGGAATTTACTCATCGAGATTTGCTTGTTACAAACTAAAGTGGGGGATGTGTCCAAATTACGTCTTGATCAGCCCGCGTCCTTCATCAAGACTCGGTTGTCCAACCAAAGGCCTTACCCGTCTCGCGGGGTTGCCTGGATAATTAAGATTGCAATAATCAGACAAAATCATTGGGCATTTAATGACTACACCTCTTGAATCCCCAGGGATAAGATCCATGTTACCGTACTAAACTTTTCTGTCACTGGTGTTCAGAAAAACTTCATGGTCTCCCTGTCCTCAGCCTCTTCATGACTCATTCTTCATGATCCTGGGTACCTGTAGGGATGAAGACCGCGAACGAGACAAGAGACAACTACGGAATAATTTTATTTCACACATACGGGACGTTAATTCAAAGCACTTTCATTGGTCCCTCCAACAAATACATCGGGTTGTAAAGCTCTTGCCTCAAACCATCGCTTACCAGACTACTCACACACGAAGATCAGATCGCACGAAGAACACATCATGAAGGTAGATTGATTGATAATACTCCCTCCGTTCCTTGATATAAGGTGTATAGATTTTTGAGAAAAAGTGCGAAATATAAGGTTTATTGCGTTGCACCACTCGTTTGGATAATTTTTTAAGGGATTTGATTACATTTCCTTATATAGGGCAAGCTCCTCTATTTTCTCATGTCAATTAGTTAGGTGCAATCCCTCCCAAAACTTGTGAAATTTTCCCTCCACATGCGTTCTTTAATTTCCGTGCCAAAAACTATACACCCTATATTGAGAAACGGAGGGAGTATGTCTTATATGGATGTCGTGTGAGATACATAATTACAAGTATGACTAGATGGAAGAGAACTATGGTGGAGATAAAGGTGATGGCTATGAAGATGGGAAATGGCGTTGGCTAGGGTTGATGGAGATGGGGATGATGATGACTGCTCTATTTGTGATTCTGCGGCACCTCTGTGAACATCTCGGTGTTGACCCCTCTCCACGCCATACGACTACTCATATGAGCGGGCGTGGTCGCATGGGACGCTGTCTTTTGCTATTCCTAAAAATACATAAAATTAGCTACATCATGCACATAAACTTCCTAATTTTACTGAAATGTGGCACGTAAGCTAATTGAGGTTAGCATTGTTTCCTACAATTCCTAAATGTCATGAGAGTATCACATGCAATTGTCCTTAGTTTCAGATATTGTGCCACATGAAAAGTACTTTATTCTAATTGCCCTCAATTTTAGAAAGTAGCACATGAATCTAGTCTAATTGGTTTGAATTTCAATAGCTTCATATTTTTTATTTATTCACATTGCAAGGCACATGAACCCTGAATCCCTAATTGAGCAGAAACCCTAAGCTACAGAAGGGAGGGGGAGGATGGTGACTTACTCGTCGTCGCCAAGAGGAGAAGCCCAGTAATGGCCGTCGGCCGGACTTGCCACTACAACACGGGCCATGGCCGATGCCGCCCTATGCTGCACTAATCACTTTGGCGGTTGTTGGGGCTCCGCGGCGAAGCTCTAGCTAACAAACCAGTTGTCCACCTCTAAGTACTCATCCCGTCACCGCCCATCCCACCGCCACCCAGTGACTCGCCGCCGTCATTCGGTTTCTCCGCTGCCATCGTAGGAGGGAGAGACAAGAGAGTGAGCGAAAAGCAAATGCAAGTGCGGGAGAGAGAGAGAGAGAGAGAGAGAGAGAGTGGCCTAGCCAAAATGGTCGACCGACAACGATCGTTAATGTTCGTCACGCGTGGTATGTCTCCCCGATCTGATGTGGCACTGAACAGTGGGCCCAACATGCCAGAAATAAGATTATCCAAACCGGTCATCAATATTTATTGAAAAAATACGAGAGAACTGGTAATTTTTTGTTGTCTAGAAGGAATATGGTGGCAAATCCAAATGGAAGAAGTATAATGTGTTGTTTTCTTGTAATTCACTCCCCACTTCAACTAGATGAAGAATCACTTGACCCTGTTTTGCCTCCTTTCATGGATTAGGACACTTTCGAGCGTGGTGTCCATACTCCTAACAATTATAGCAACGTTATGTTGAGCTTATCATGCTTCCATTTCTTTGCCTCTGTATGTGTGAACATCAATCACTTTGCTTTCGTGTTGCGTTCAGGACCCCTCATTGTCAACTCATAGGTCTTGTGCCACACGATCACCTCCATCACCGGCATAATTCTCACATCGCTTCACTACTCAATTGTAGCACCCTAGTTTTGGCCCCCTTTTCCTTTTTTTTAGATTTCATTTGAAGTTTAATTGGATCTTTATTAGGAGTCCATTTGGAATTAATTCCAAATATTTTTCTCTCTTTCTCTCACAAGTGGGTCCAACCCCTCTAAATATTTCCTAATCATTTCTACATCTATCCTAGCCCTCTCATAATTTTTCTTCCGAAAAATATTCCTTTTCTATATAAATGAATATCTCGTTTAATGTGAGTTGTGAAGCAACTCATACTTATGCTCTTCTAATAATTCCCCCAATTATTCTCATAAATATTCCTATACTTATAAACCCCACATAAACCAAAACCTCGGGTCACATAGTGCAAAAGTTGATCCATTGGGCAAAACACTAGTTTCTGCCCAACAGACACATTGCAAAGCACATGGTCCTTAGCCTTATCCAGTGGAGGTGAGATCTTTCTCCGGTGTTCACTCTACCACGCTACCACACCACAACAAAACTTGGACATTTTAGCCAGTCTATCCTTCAGATAACAATGCAAGCACCTTCCGGTGAACTTCAGTCCATGCGCTCAGCTCACTATTCCTTCTTAAGCCAAACCACTCAAATCCTTTATCCTATCAACGAGGGACACCCGGGCCCTACCTCAAACAGAAAAGCACAACCTGGAGACGCAGTTGGCATGCCACTTTAGGCGGTGACCGCGCCACTGGCATTGCCAAATGCGCGCTCCGAGGCAAGTTTTGAGGTGCCCGATCGCCTTTGGCCGCCCTGTTAGAATAAATTCGAGGCATATACCGTTGATCATCCGAGGATTAAGCAATCACACGAGCACGACACCGAGATTTGTTAATGAGGTTCACCGATATGGCTACATTCCCGGGGCCTGACTACGGGCGCTCCTCCCCGTGACACCGTCACAATACCGCACACAGGCCACCCGGGCGCCGGCACACGCCGCCGCCTCAACCTTGCGCGCATGTGCTATTATGTTGGCATAGGTTACATCGTGTGCCAACCCCGCTATATAAGAGAGGCCTAGGATACAAGTGTCTTACTAGGACACGACTCCATATCCTATGTAAACACAATACTACTCAGAGTCCAACTGCAACCTACCTTGTACACTATATTCGACACAACTCCAACAAACTCCACCTTGGCGAATATTCTCCACCATCTTGAATTCGTCAATCGTCAAACTTCCATCTACATTGGACTTGAGCTTATCCCATGAGTACCGTTGCTACTCCAAAGACTTCATATGACTCCACCTGCAACTTGTAATCCCTTCTTTTCTTGACCACAGTCATCGCTCGAGTAAAATTAAGTACCTTGTTACTCTAGGTGCTCCCAACTTCCAAAGTATCAGTCCAACGCCATCACACACTGATCACTGATCTGCGTGAAAGTGAACAACTCACATATTGGGTGTCACGCATAAGAGTTACCTGAACTGAACATCACCGCTCCTTTCTTGACCGTCTGTCTGAAACTTGAAGGAATTTCACCGTTGCTTGTAGTCACCCCGAGTCAAATTCGCAGTTGTCTCACCACATGTATGACCACGTCGAGCCTCCGTTGTCCCGGTCGAGTCTCAAGGGTTGCGGCCCACACCACTCAACCCCCACTGCAGAGTACCACCGATCATCACCGACCGATGACGAGTTTCACGCTTCCATCAGACCACTGGGCTCCAGTCCGAACTGCGTGTCACTCGCTTTTCCCGTTGAAATAGGCTTCGACTCTCTGACGTCTTACGTCGTAGCCCCTCAATCAGCACCGAGTGAAGTCTTCTGTCAGACTCCAGCTCCACCTTCAACATGACTCCATGGTGGTTGTACGTCCCAACCCGCGCCCCGTCGACTTGAAGCTCCATATGTACACCACCTTGAATCAACCCCGCGCCATAGTCTTGTCGAAGCCACACAAGCCCTCGGGCCTGCGACACGCATTTCCATGCCCAGAAGTCGGTCACCATCAGCACCACGCTCCTATGTCGTCGTCGCTGATCCCACCACCGTCTTCTGTACCAACCGACTCGCGTCGATCCGTCAGACTGTCCAGTCCGACCTAGCCGAACATATCCGACTGCAACCATGCTGCACCCTGCGTCATGTTTGCCCACACATCTCCGTGCCTTGCTTTAACGCCCTGTGTATGCATGATCCATCTGCGAACCTCACGGTAAAACCACGTGCGCACTTAGCAACAAATCCAAAAGAAAAATTGCCTCTTCCGAGTAGCTTCCGTGGATGCACCAAACTTGTGTCCGGCAACTCCCAATGCTTTTTCTCTTTTCACCATGTTGCTAACCTCAAGCCACGTACATACCAGGTGCAGATCTTTTTTCTTTTTTTACCAAACTGTTCGCACACGAACACGTCACCGTGTACCCTTGACGCCGGAGTGGTGCACCGCAGCTCACGTCGAAGGAGACCCGCCGGAAGCGCGGTACGCAAGACAATCCGACGGGCGCTTTTGAAGACCCGAAACCCCACACGCCCGGGAGGGACCCCGTCAGGGCGCGCGGCGGCTATGGGCTGCCCTAGGTCGATCTGATCGCCCCTAGAGCCTCGAGGTTCGCCGCCCTGCAATGAAGAAGAACGAACGAAGAATGAGGAAGAAGAAGAACTAGGGTTAAGGAGAAAAGATAAAAGATAAAAAGTGGTATATGATTTGATCAATTGTGTGTTGTTCAATCGGCCATCACCCCTCAGGTATATAAGAGGCGGCTGGACTTCCCGTGCAAGGAAAAGGCTTGGATTCACGTCCAAAACCCTAGTCAAATTCGGATTGGTTTTGTCCGAACTTTCCAAAACTGTTCGGTTTAAACTGGCTGCACCTTGCGGGTAACTTTTGAGGTGGTAAACAACCTCGGATGGAAACGAGCCCAAAAGCAATCTTGACTGTTTCGACGAGACGAACAACTTTTATGTTGAACTCTTTTTGATTAGAATTAATCTTGAGGGTCAAATCGTTCGTGCAACACAGGTTGTTATTCGCGCTACCCATCAGACAGGGTGTCTGGTGGGGCGCGCCACTTTTGGCTCGTGATAGTGCTGTATTCGGATGGCTCTAATTTTTGCATACGAACTCGGATTGGAACGATTCTTATATCAAAATCGATCGATTCGACGAGACGAAGACAACCCATGTAGATCATTTTTCCATACGAGGCAGTCTTGGGGCGTAATGTGCCGAATAGTGTTCTGAATACAAAATCTCAGTATTTCGAATACAACTTCGGCCTTCGAGATGAGATCAAATGACGACGGCCCAAACTTCAAAGATGTTCGTATCGACAATACGAAACTTTTTCATGTAGAACACTTCTCCATTTGAGGCCATTTTAAATAAGTTCTTGACTGTGCCAAAATCTGGTGTCAACACATGCCCCCCTGTTTTTCGGCAAAGCCTGTGTGCCGAAAAATAACTTGCACATAGCTTGCTCTAAGGACGATGTCAACACTCCATCGGTCATTTTGGCATATTCTTATGATGATAAGTTTATATCGGCCATTGCTTGTGTGAATATTTTGACGCAAGCCTGGGTGAAACTTTCTCAACTTCCTTAACAATCCGATGATAAAGTCCCATAGATATGTATCTCAAGGTCATCCTCGGAACCATATTATTCACCCTTTTGCTAGGATTTTGCTGATAATCAATAATAAACTTTCTCCAATCCTTATTTTCGCCTGTATAAGAAAAAATCATTAGTGGCCGAAGCGGTGGACTTCAGTTCGGCCTTACCTATTCTCATGAGACTAAACATCGGCTATTGATAGAAATGCAACACACCATGATTAACATAGTAGCTGGATGTTTGCTGTGCCAACTCTTTCAAATTGTCATGTCTAGAAATATGAACAATTTTATAGCAACCCAAGGTAATTTTGCATCTACACATACCTTAAGATAAACTATAAGTGACTCGTCAAAACATTGATAACCCTTGGATATTTGTTGCACTACTAATAACAAATCACCGGAAGCCTCAATATGTATAGCACCTATATCAAGGCAAAGCTTCAATCCGAATGAAAATGCATATTCGGCTTTGATGATTGTGCAAAAATATTATAAGCGGCCTAAGGCTTCACAAAATAGCTCCATATGAAGATAAATAAGCAACACCAACACCTTGGCCATTGCCACAAATTTACCATCGAAAATAATCTTCATAGTACTAGAAAGACAAGGGCAATATCAATGAACATGTACCTAGTTTTGGCCTCTAATTGAACTAAGGACGATGTTATGATACTACATCAGCCATGCTTTGACATATTCTTAGGGCGATAGATAAATACCGGCCATCAACATAATTCCCATGTAGAATTCATTCACCAAATCATGTATAGCCGAAATAAACAAATGAAATAGCAATCAAATATTTCGGCCCTTTGGATTAGCAAGAAAAAATGTAGCTAATAAAATGTATAGAGATTTGGTAATACCCTCTCATGATGCAGAAAATTATGTCGCTTCCATGGATTAAAATAAATCCAGGGAGGGTAATTTATCATACCTGATGATGAATTGCATGGCAAAGGCATCAATGGTATGGTTGAAGAATATGGATGATGTGCTAACCGAAGATTTTGATGGGGTGATGCAAACCTTCGGCTTAACTGTTTTTGGCTTCCATCCTTCTCTTTCATCACTTTTGTAACACTTGTTGCAATAGAAGGTTGCACATCACTTTCATTTTGACTGCTCCTCTTCGGAACCCATGCCATGTTCTTATTTTTCAGCTCTTGTGCACTAAGTTTTTGTAATTCCTTCTTTCGCCAATACGATAAACCGAGTGGGCATCTCGGCTTTGATTTTGTTTCAACAAATGGCAACTCTTTTTGGGCCTTGTGCACCCTCAACTTCTTTTCTTCAGATTTGGCACTCTGATTTTTATCAATTGATTGTTTTGTCTCATTGCCTTTAGTAGCCAATGTCAACACTTTAATTGTCTCTTTTTCATTTGAGATCAAATCTGAAATTGCACTCTTACGACCATCTCTTTTAATGCAGTAAACCTGCTTGACCACCTCTTTCTTCCTCCTTGAGCTCTGGACTGATTCCTTATGATTGAAACGGTCTTTGACGCGTGATTGTTCAAATGTTGATCTTCTTTGAGCTGCATAGTATTGGTGAGATGGTCTAGAATAAGTTGTAGAATGTGCCCTTGTATCATACCTGTCCCATGACGTATATGTATCTATATGAGCATAGGGAGGCATCCATGGCATTGGCATTGACGGCCGGAAATAAGGATATGAATATGTTGCATTAAAATTATCACTTTGCCAATACCAATCCTCATATTTGCACCTTGGGGGTGATCTTGGTTTCTTTGCATGATTTGGCCGATAAGCATTCTTCTGTTCACTCTTCTTTTGATATTTTTCCAATAGTTGTGCGAAAGTGACTTTCGGCTTTTTACCTTTGTGCTTACGTCGGCCTTTGTTTTCTTTGGTTGTGCTTGCACCGATCTTTGGATTTGCTTGCTGCCCCCCAGTACTTGGTATCTCCATTGTAGCTTCGATGGAATTGTCACCCTCAATATTATGTTAATTATGCTCTTCAACAACTTCTTTACTTGAAAGCTTGATCCCATCACCTGTAGTTTTTACCTTCTCTTTAAATGTATCGGCTTGAAGCAGCCGATGCAAAAACTTTTTGCCATCAGGACCAATCGGAATAGACTGGTCATCTCTTGGTGTTTCAACAAACTTCAATCGTCCTTTTTCAATGGCGGATTTAACTATTTGACGAAACACATTGCAATCCTCAAAATTATGCTTGGATGAATCATGCAACTTACAATACATTCGTCCTTGGATTGATGGCTTAACATGGTGATCAAGAATTGTAATGTAATTATTTTTCAGCAACAAATCAAATATTTTATCACACATGCTTAATTGAAAGTATACTTCTTGTTTCCTAGTCGATCTTGCTGTTTGAACGGCTTTGGAGATAAGCAAACAAATGGTTCAGATTTGGAATCTCCCCATTCGGCTATGCATTGTGTTTTCCACTCTATCTCCGATGTCTTTGGATATGATATTATATTAGCATCGGTTTTCTCAATAGAATTTAACCTTGGCTTTAAATTTCTGAAACGAAGATATTTAGAACATACATGTCTCAGTTGAGACCAAGTGTAAGCCAAGTAAGAAATAAGCAAAGCTACCCAACTAGATATGAACTTTAGAGAAAGCAACGGGAAAAGCTTTGGCTGTAACAATAAGTCATTATCGGTCTTTATAAATGGTGCAATGGGTTGACCGACATGTTCCATAACAATTTTACTGCTAACAAGTAAATTACCCTTCCTCATTGGTCTTTCAAAATTACTTACGAGAATATTTCTTATAGATGCATCAATAATGAAGTTGCGACCAAATGTGAAAATAGGTAAATTACTCGCTATGCATACCTCTTCAAATATGTTGGGAGAGCATGATAGTGGTGCCATTTGAAGAACATCTTGCTCCGTCTTTGGATGGCTCCCCAACACCTTATCATCATCTTTTTCTTGAATCCATGCATCATTGCTTTGAAGATTTTTGTCAGCCGAACTTTGTTCGGCTACTTGTTATTGTCTTTGAAGCTTGTCAATTTCTACGGCACGAAACTCATAGGGCAGGAAGTAGGTTCCACTAACTTCAGAAAAATCAAGCACCTTTGTTTTCCTATGTGTTGGGGAATGTAGTAATTTCAAAAAAATTCCTACGCACACGCAAGATCATGGTGATGGCATAGCAACGAGAGGGGAGAGTGTTCGTCTACGTACCCTTGTAGACCGTAAGTGGAAGCGTTAGCACAACGCGGTTGATGTAGTCGTAAGTCTTCATGATCCGACCGATCCAAGCACCGAACGTACGGGGCCTCCGAGTTCAGCACACGTTCAGCTCGATGACGATCTCCGGCCTCCGATCCAGCCGACCTCCGGAGATGAGTTCCGTCAGCACGACGGCGTGGTGACGATGATGATGTTCTACCGGCATAGGGCTTCGCCTAAACTCCGCGACGATATGACCGAGGTGGAATATGGTGGAGGGGGGCACCGCACACGGCTAAGGAACGATCCGTAGATCAACTTGTGTGTCTATGGGGTGCCCCCCCCCGCCCCCGTATATAAAGGAGCAAGGGGGGAGGCCGGCCGGCCCTTGGGGCGCGCCAAGGAGGGGGGAGTCCTCCTCCTAGTGGGAGTAGGACTCCCCTTTCCTAGTCTAACTAGGAAGGAGGAAGGGGGAAGGAAAGAGGGGGAGAGGGAGAGGGAAAGAGGGGCCACGCCCCCCCTCCCTAGTCCAATTTGGAATCCCCTTGGGGGGCGCCACCTCCTGGGCTTCTGCCCTCTCTCTCCCCTCAGGCCCACTAAGGCCCAATACTTCCCCGGGGGGGTTCCGGTAACCCCTCCGGCACTCCGGTTTTCTCCGAAATCACCCGGAACTCTTCCGGTGTTCGAATATAGTCGTCCAATATATCAATCTTTATGTCTCGACCATTTCGAGACTCCTTGTCATGTCCGTTATCACATCCGGGACTCCGAACAAACTTCGGTACATCAAAACTTGTAAACTCATAATAAAACTGTCATCGTAACGTTAAGCGTGCGGACCCTACGGGTTCGAGAACTATGTAGACATGACCTAGAACCATTCTCGGTCAATAACCAATAGCGGGACCTGGATGTCCATATTGGTTGCTACATATTCTACGAAGATCATTATCGGTCAAACCGCATAACAACATACGTTGTTCCCTTTGTCATCGGTATCTTACTTGCCCGAGATTTGATCGTCGATATCTCATACCTAGTTCAATCTCGTTACCGACAAGTCTCTTTACTCGTTCCGTAATACATCATCTCATAACTAACTTATTAGTTACAATGCTTGCAAGGCTTAGGTGATGAGTATTACCGAGAGGGCCCAGAGATACCTCTCCGACAATCGGAGTGACAAAACCTAATCTCGAATTATGCCAACCCAACGTGTACCTTCGGAAACACCTGTAGAGCACCTTTATAATCACCCAGTTACATTGTGATGTTTGGTAGCACACAAAGTGTTCTTCCGGTAAACGGGAGTTGCACAATCTCATAGTTGCAGGAACTTTGTATAAGTCATGAAGAAAGCAATAGCAGTATACTAAACGATCAAGCGCAGGCTAACGGAATGGGTCATGTCAATCACATCATTCCCCTAATGATGTGATCCCACTAATCAAATGACAACACATGTCTATGGTTAGGAAACATAACCATCTTTCATTAATGAGCTAGTCAAGTAGAGGCATACTAGTGACTATAGTTTTGTCTATGTATTCACACATGTATCATGTTTCCGGTTAATACAATTCTAGCATGAATAATAAACATTTATCATGATATGAGGAAATAAATAATAACTTTATTATTGCCTCTAGGGCATATTTCCTTCAGTCTCCCACTTGCACTAGAGTCAATAATCTAGATTACATAGTAATGATTCTAACACCCATGGAGTCTTGGTGCTGATCATGTTTTGCTCGTGAGAGAGGCTTAGTCAATGGGTCTGCAATATTCAGATCCGTATGTATCTTGCAAATCTCTATGTCTCCCACTTGGACTTGGTCCCGAATGGAATTGAAGCGTCTCTTGATGTGCTTGGTCCTCTTGTGAAATCTGGATTCCTTTGCCAAGGCAATTGCACCAGTATTGTCACAGAAGATCTTCATTGGTCTCGATGCACTAGGTATGACACCTAGATCGGAAATGAACTCCTTCATCCAGACTCCTTCATTCGCTGCTTCAGAAGCAGCTATGTACTCCGCTTCACATGTAGATCCCGCCACGACACTTTGTTTACAACTGCACCAACTTACAGCTCCACCGTTTAATAAAAATACGTATCCAGTTTGCGATTTAGAATCGTCTGGATCAGTGTCAAAGCTTGCATCGACGTAACCATTTACGACTAGCTCTTTGTCACCTCCATATACGAGAAACATATCCTTAGTCCTTTTCAGGTATTTCAGGATGTTCTTGACCGCTGTCCAGTGATCCACTCCTGGATTACTTTGGTACCTTCCTGCCAAGCTTATTGCTAAGCATACGTCAGGTCTGGTACACAGCATTGCATACATGATAGAGCCTATGGCTGAAGCATAGGGAACATTTTTCATTTTCTCTCTATCTTCTGCTGTGGTCGGGCATTGAGTTTGACTCAACTTCACACCTTGTAGCACAGGCAAGAATCCTTTCTTTGCCTGATCCATTTTGAACTTTTTCAAAATTTTGTCAAGGTATGTGCTTTGTGAAAGTCCTATCAAGCGTCTTGATCTATCTCTATAGATCTTGATGCCCAATATGTAAGCAGCTTCACCGAGGTCTTTCATTGAAAAACTTTTATTCAAGTATCCCTTTATGCTAGCCAGAAATTCTATATCATTTCCAATTAATAATATGTCATCTACATATAAAATTAGAAATGCTACAGAGCTCCCACTCACTTTCTTGTAAATACAGGCTTCTCCAAAAGTCTGTATAAAACCATATGCTTTGATCACACTATCAAAGCGTTTATTCCAACTCCGAGATGCTTGCACCAGTCCATAAATGGATCGCTGGAGCTTGCACACTTTGTTAGCACCTTTTGGATCAACAAAACCTTCTGGCTGCATCATATACAACTCTTCTTCTAGAAATTCATTCAAGAATGCAGTTTTGACATCCATTTGCCAAATTTCATAATCATGAAATGCAGCAATAGCTAACATGATTCGGACAGACTTAAGCATCGCTACGGGTGAGAAAGTCTCATCGTAGTCAACCCCTTGAACTTGTCGAAAACCTTTCGCAACAAGTCGAGCTTTATAGACAGTTACATTACCATCAGCGTCAGTCTTCTTCTTAAAGATCCATTTACTCTCAATGGCTTGCCGATCATCGGGCAAGTCAACCAAAGTCCATACTTTGTTTTCATACATGGATCCCATCTTAGATTTCATGGCTTCTAGCCATTTTGCGGAATCTGGGCTCATCATCGCTTCCTCATAGTTCGTAGGTTCATCATGGTCAAGTAACATGACTTCCAGAATAGGATTATCGTACCACTCTGGTGCGGATCTTACTCTGGTAGACCTACAAGGTTCAGTAGAAACTTGATCTGAAGTTTCATGATCATTATCATTAGCTTCCTCACTAATTGGTGTAGTTGTCATAGGAACCGGTTCTCGTGATGAACTACTTTCCAATAAGGGAGTAGATACAGTTATCTCATCAAGTTCTACTTTCCTCCCACTCACTTCTTTCGAGAGAAACTCCTTCTCTAGAAAGGATCCATTCTTAGCAACGAATGTCTTGCCTTCGGATCTGTGATAGAAGGTGTACCAAACAGTCTCTTTTGGGTATCCTATGAAGACACATTTCTCCAATTTGGGTTCGAGCTTATCTGGTTGAAGTTTCTTCACATAAGCATCGCAGCCCCAAACTTTAAGAAACGACAACTTTGGTTTCTGGCCAAACCACAGTTCATAAGGCGTCGTCTCAACGGATTTTGATGGTGCCCTATTTAACGTGAATGCGGCCGTCTCTAAAGCATAACCCCAAAATGATAGCGGTAAATCAGTAAGAGACATCATAGATCGCACCATATCAAGTAAAGTACGATTACGACGTTCAGACACACCATTTCGTTGTGGTGTTCCAGGTGGCGTGACTTGCGAAACTATTCCACATTGTTTCAGGTGTAGGCCAAACTCGTAACTCAAATATTCACCTCCACGATCAGATCGTAGAAACTTTATTTTCTTGTTACGATGATTTTCCACTTCACTCTGAAATTCTTTGAACTTTTCAAATGTTTCAGACTTGTGTTTCATCAAGTAGATATACCCATATCTGCTCAAATCATCTGTGAAGGTGAGAAAATAACGATACCCGCCGCGAGCCTCAACATTCATTGGACCACAAACATCAGTATGTATGATTTCCAACAAATCAGTTGCTCGCTCCATAGTTCCGGAGAACGGCGTTTTAGTCATCTTGCCCATGAGGCACGGTTCGCAAGTACCAAGTGATTCATAATCAAGTGATTCCAAAATCCCATCAGTATGGAGTTTCTTCATGCGCTTTACACCAATATGATCCAAATGACAGTGCCACAAATAAGTTGCACTATCGTTATCAACTCTGCATCTTTTGGTTTCAACACTATGAATATGTGTATCACTACTATCGAGATTTAGTAAAAATAGACCACTCTTCAAGGGTGCATGACCATAAAAGATATTACTCATATAAATAGAACAACCATTATTCTCTGATTTAAATGAATAACCGTCTCGCATTAAACAAGATCCAGATATAATGTTCATGCTCAACGCTGGCACCAAATAACAATTATTTAGGTCTAAAACTAATCCCGAAGGTAGATGTAGAGGTAGCGTGCCGACCGCGATCACATCGACTTTGGAACCGTTTCCCATGCGCATCGTCACCTCGTCCTTGGCCAGTGCTCGCTTATTCCGTAGTCCCTGTTTCGAGTTGCAAATATTAGCAACAGAACCAGTATCAAATACCCAGGTGCTACTACGAGCTCTAGTTAGGTACACATCAATAACATGTATATCACATATACCTTTGTTCACTTTGCCATCCTTCTTATCTGCCAAATACTTGGGGCAGTTCCACTTCCAGTCACCAGTCTGCTTGCAGTAGAAGCACTCAGTTTCAGGCTTAGGTCCAGACTTGGGTTTCTTCTCTTGAGAAGCAACTTGCTTGCCGTTCTTTTTGAAGTTCCCCTTCTTCTTCCCTTTGCCCTTTTTCTTGAAACTAGTGGTCTTGTTGACCATCAACACTTGATGCTCCTTCTTGATTTCTACCTCCGCAGCTTTTAGCATTGCGAAGAGCTCGGGAATAGTCTTGTTCATCCCTTGCATATTATAGTTCATCACAAAGCTCTTGTAGCTTGGTGGTAGTGATTGGAGAATTCTGTCAATGACACTATCATCCGGAAGATTAACTCCCAGTTGAATCAAGTGATTATTATACCCAGACATTCTGAGTATGTGTTCACTGACAGAACTATTCTCCTCCATCTTGCAGCTGTAGAACTTATTGGAGACTTCATATCTCTCAATCCGGGCATTTGCTTGAAATATTAACTTCAACTCCTGGAACATCTCATATGCTCCATGACGTTCAAAACGTCGTTGAAGACCCGGTTCTAAGCCGTAAAGCATGGCACACTGAACTATAGAGTAGTCATCAGCTTTGCTCTGCCAGACGTTCTTAACGTCGTCAGTTGCATCAGCAGTAGGCCTGGCACCCAGCGGTGCTTCCAGGCCGTAACTCTTCTGTGCAGCAATGAGGATAATCCTCAGGTTACGTACCCAGTCCGTGTAATTGCTACCATCATCTTTCAACTTTGCTTTCTCAAGGAACGCATTAAAATTCAACGGAACAACAGCACGAGCGATCTATCTACAAACAAACATAGACAAGCAAAATACTATCAGGTACTAAGTTCATGATAAGTTTAAGTTCAATTAATCGTATTACTTAAGAACTCCCACTTAGACAGACATCTCTCTAGTCATCTAAGTGATTACGTGATCCAAATCAACTAAACCATGACCGATCATCACGTGAGATGGAGTAGTTTTCAATGGTGAACATCATTATGTTGATCATATCTACTATATGATTCACGCTCGACCTTTCGGTCTCCGTGTTCCGAGGCCATATCTGCATATGCTAGGCTCGTCAAGTATAACCTGAGTATTCCGCGTGTGCAAAACTGGCTTGCACCTGTTGTAGATGGACGTAGAGCTTATCACACCCGATCATCACGTGGTGTCTGGGCACGACGAACTTTGGCAACGGTGCATACTCAGGGAGAACACTACTTGATAATTTTAGTGAGAGATCATCTTAAAATGCTACCGTCAATCAAAGCAAGATAAGATGCATAAAGGATAAACATCACATGCAATCAATATAAGTGATATGATATGGCCATCATCATCTTGTGCTTGTGATCTCCATCTCCGAAGCACCGTCGTGATCACCATCGTCACCGGCGCGACACCTTGATCTCCATCGTAGCATCGTTGTCGTTACTGAAGGAAATATGCCCTAGAGGCAATAATAAAGTTATTATTTATTTCCTTATTTCATGATAAATGTTTATTATTCATGCTAGAATTGTATTAACCGGAAACATAATACATGTGTGAATACATAGACAAACATAGTGTCACTAGTATGCCTCTACTTGACTAGCTCGTGAATCAAAGATGGTTAAGTTTCCTAGCCATAGACATGAGTTGTCATTTGATTAACGGGATCACATCATTAGAAGAATGATGTGATTGACTTGACCCATTCCGTTAGCTTAGCACTTGATCGTTTAGTATGTTGCTATTGCTTTCTTCATGACTTATACATGTTCCTGTAACTATGAGATTATGCAACTCTCGTTTACCGGAGGAACACTTTGGGTACTACCAAACGTCACAACGTAACTGGGTGATTATAAAGGAGTACTGCAGGTGTCTCCGAAGGTACATGTTGAGTTGGCGTATTTCGAGATTAGGTTTTGTCACTCCGATTGTCGGAGAGGTATCTCTGGGCCCTCTCGGTAATGCACATCATTATAAGCCTTGCAAGCAATGTGACCAATGAGTTGGTTACGGGATGATGCATTACAGAACGAGTAAAGAGACTTGCCGGTGACGAGATTGAACTAGGTATTGGATACCGACGATCGAATCTCGGGCAAGTAACATACCGATGACAAAGGGAACAACATATGTTGTTATGCGGTTTGACCGATAGAGATCTTCGTAGAATATGTAGGAGCCAATATGGACATCCAGGTCCCGCTATTGGTTATTGACCAAGAATAGTTCTAGGTCATGTCTACATAGTTCTCGAACTCGTAGGGTCCGCACGCTTAAGGTTTCAATGACAGTTATATTATGAGTTTATGAGTTTTGATGTACCGAAGGAGTTCGGAGTCCCGGATGAGATCGGGGACATGACGAGGAGTCTCGAAATGGTCGAGATGTAAAGATCGATATATTGGACGACTATATTCGGAGTTCAGAAAGGTTCCGAGTGATTCGGGTATTTTTCGGAGTACCGGAGAGTTACGGGAATTCGCCGGGGAGAAGTATTGGGCCTTATTGGGCCCTGCGGGAAAGAGAGAGGGGCTGCCTAGGGCAGGCTGCGCGCCCCCCCAAGGCCTAGTCCGAATTGGACTAGGGGGAGGGGCCGCACCCCCTCCTTCCTTCCCTTCTCTCTTCCCCTTCCTAGTCTCCTACTCCTACTACATGGAAGGACCCCTAGTTGGACTAGGAAAGGGGGAATCCTACTCCCGGTGGGAGTAGGACTCCCCATGGCGCGCCCCTCATAGGGCCGGCCTCCTCCTCCCTCCCTCCTTTATATACGGGGGCAGGGGGCACCCCATGAACACACAAGTTGATCTACGGATCGTTCCTTAGCCGTGTGCGGTGCCCCCTTCCACCATATTCCACCTCGGTCATATCGTCGCGGAGTTTAGGCGAAGCCCTGCGCCGGTAGAACATCATCATCGTCACCACGCCGTCGTGCTGACGGAACTCTCCCTCGACACTCGGCTGGATCGGAGTTCGAGGGACGTCATCGAGCTGAACGTGTGCTGAACTCGGAGGCTCCGTACGTTCGGTGCTTGGATCGGTCGGATCGTGAAGACGTACGACTACATCAACCGCGTTGTGCTAACGCTTCCGCTTACGGTCTACGAGGGTACGTGGACATACACTCTCCCCTCTAGTTGCTATATCATCACCATGATCTTGCATGTGCGTAGGAATTTTTTTGAAATTACTACGTTCCCCAACAGTGGCATCCGAGCCTAGGTTTTATGCGTTGATGTTATATGCACGAGTAGAACACAAGTGAGTTGTGGACGATATAAGTCATACTGCCTACCAGCATGTCATACTTTGGTTCAGCGGTATTGTTGGATGAAGCGGCCCAGACCGACATTACGCGTACGCTTACGCGAGACTGGTTCTACCGACGTACTTTGCACACAGGTGGCTGGCGGGTGTCAGATTCTCCAACTTTAGTTGAACCGAGTGTGGCTACGCCCGGTCCTTGCGAAGGTTAAAACGGAGTCTATTTGACAAACTATCGTTGTGGTTTTGATGCGTAGGTAAGAACGGTTCTTGCTCAGCCCGTAGCAGCCACGTAAAACTTGCAACAACAAAGTAGAGGACGTCTAACTTGTTTTTGCAGGGCATGTTGTGATGTGATATGGTCAAGACGTGATGAGATATAAGTTGTTGTATGAGATGATCATGTTTTGTTGAAGTTATCGGCAACTGGCAGAAGCCCTATGGTTGTCTCTTTGTTGCATAAGATGCCAAGTGCCAAATAATTGCTTTACTTTATCGCTATGCGATAGCAATAGTTGCAAGAGCAATAGTTGGCGAGACGACCATGTGACAACACATTGATATAGATCAAGATGATGAAGATCATGGTGTCGTGCCGGTGACGATAAAGATCATGACAGTACTTTGGAGATGGAGATCAAAGGCGCAAGATGATCATGGCCATATCATGTCACATATTTTGATTGCATATGATGTTTATCTGTTATACATCTTATTCTTGCTTTGATTGACGGTAGCATTTTAAGATGATCTCTCACTAATTATCAAGAAGTGTTCTCCCTGAGTATGCACCGTTGCCAAAGTTCGCCGTGCCCAGACACCACGTGATGATCGGGTGTGATAAGCTCTACGTCCATCTACAACGGGTGCAAGCCAGTTTTGCACACGCGGAATACTCAGGTTAAACTTGACGAGCCTAGCATATGCAGATATGGCCTCGGAGCACGGAGACCGAAAGGTCGAGCGTGAATCATATAGTAGATATGATTAACATAGTGATCTTCACCATTGAAAACTACTCCATCTCACGTGATGATCGGTTATGGTTTAGTTGATTTGGGTCACGTGATCACTTAGATGACTAGAGAGATGTCTGTCTAAGTGGGAGTTCTTAAGTAATATGATTAATTGAACTTAAATTTATCATGAACTTAGTCCTGGTAGTATTTTGCAAATTATGTTGTAGATCAATAGCTTGCGTTGTTGCTTTCATATGTTTATTTTGATATGTTCCTAGAGAAAATTGTGTTGAAAGATGTTAGTAGCAATGATGCGGATTGGATCTGCGATCTTAGGTTTATCCTCATTGCTGCACAGAAGAATTATGTCCTTAATGCACCACTAGGTGACAGACCTATTGCAGGAGCAGATGCGGACGTTATGAACGTTTGGCTAGCTCAATATGATGACTACTTGATAGTTTTGTGCACCATGCTTTATGGCTTAGAATCGGGACTTCAAAGATGTTTTGAACATCATGGACCATATGAGATGTTCCAGGAATTGAAGTTAATATTTCAAGCAAATACCCGAGTTGAGAGATATGAAGTCTCCAACAAGTTCTATAGCTAAAAGATGGAGGAGAATCGCTCAACTAGTGAGCATGTGCTCAGATTGTCTGGGTACTACAGTCGCTTGAATCAAGTGGGAGTTAATCTTCCAGATAAGATAGTGATTGACAGAATTCTCTAGTCACCATCACCAAGTTAGTAGAACTTCGTGATGAACTATAGTATGCAAGGGATGATGAAAATGATTCCCGAGTTTTTCATGATGATGAAATCGATGAAGGTAGAAATCAAGAAAGAACATCAAGTGTTGATGGTTAACAAGACCACTAGTTTCAAGAAAAGGGTAAAGGGGTAGAAGGGAACTTCAAGAAGAACGGCAAGCAAGTTGCTGCTCAAGTGAAGAATCCCAAGTCTGCCTAAGCCTGAGACTAAGTGCTTCTACTGCAAAGGGACTGGTTACTGGAAGCAGAACTACCCCAAGTATTTGGCGGATAAGAAGGATGGCAAAGTAAACAAAGGTATATTTGATATACATGTTATTGATGTGTACTTTACTAGTGTTTATAGCAACCCCTCGGTATTTGGTACTGGTTCAGTTGCTAAGTGTAGTAACTCGAAACGGGAGTTGCAGAATAAACAGAAACTAGTTAAGGGTGAAGTGACGATGTGTGTTGAAAGTAGTTTCAAGATTGATATGATCATCATCGCACACTCCTTATACTTTCGGGATTAGTGTTAAACCTAAATAAATGTTATTTGGCGTTTGCGTTGAGCATGAATATGATTTGATCATGTTTATTGCAATACGGTTATTCATTTAAAATCAGAGAATAATTGTTGTTCTGTTTACATGAATAAAACCTTCAATGGTCATACACCCAATGAAAATAGTTTGTTGGATCTCGATCGTAGTGATACACATATTCATAATATTGAGGCCAAAAGATGCAAAGTTAATAATGATAGTGCAACTTATTGGTGGCACTGCCGTTTGGGTCATATCGGTGTAAAGTGCATGAAGAAACTCCATAAAGATGGATTTTCGGAATCACTTGGTTATGAACCATTTGATGCTTGCGAACCGTGCCTTTTGGGCAAGATGACTAAAACTCCGTTCTTCGGAACAATGGAACGAGCTACCAACTTATTGGAAATAATACATACTGATGTATGCAGACCAATGAGTATGAAGGCTCGTGGCAAGTATCGTTATTTTCTGACCTTCACAAGATGATTTGAGCAGATATGGGTATATCTACTTGATGAAACATAAGTCTGAAATAGTTGAAAGGTTCAAAGAATTTTAGAGTGAAGAGGAAAATCATCGTAACAAGAAAATAAAGTTTCTGCGATCTGATCGCGGAGAGGAATATTTGAGTTACGAGTTTGGTCTTCAATTAAAACAATGTGGAATAGTTTCACAAACTCACGCCACCTGGAACACCACAATGTAATGGTGTGTCTGAACGTCGTAATCGTACTTTACTAGATATGGTGCGATCTATGATGTCTCTTACTGATTTACCAATATCGTTTTGGGGTTATGCATTAGAGACAGCTGCATTCACATTAAATAGGGCACCATCTAAATCCGTTGAGACGACACCGTATGAACTATGGTTTAGCAATAAACCTAAGCTGTCGTTTCTAAAAATTTGGAGTTGCGATGCTTATGTGAAAAAAGTTTCATCCTGATAAGCTCGAACCCAAATCGGAGAAGTGCGTCTTCATAGAATACCCAAAGGAAATAGTTGGGTACACCTTCTATCACAGATCCGAAGGCAAGATATTCGTTGCTAAAAATGGATCCTTTCTAGAGAAGGAGTTTCTCTCGAAAGAAGTGAGTGGGAGGAAAGTAGAACGTGATAAGGTAATTATACCTTCTCCCTTATTGGAAAGTAGTTCATCACAGAAATCAGTTCCAGTGATTCCTACACCAACTAGTGAGGAAGCTAATGATGATGATCATGAAACTTTAGATCAAGTTACTACAGAACCTCGTAGGTCTTCCAGAGTACGGTCCGCACCAGAGTGGTACGGTAATCCTGTTCTGAAAGTCATGTTACTAGACCATGATAAACCTACGAACTATGAGGAAGCAATGATGAGCCCAGATTCCACGAAATGGCTTGAGGCCATAAAATCTGAGATATGATCCATGTATGAGAACAAAGTATGGACTTTGGTGGACTTGCCCGATGATCGGCAAACCATAAGAAATAAATGGATCTTTAAGAGGAAGACGGACGTTGATAGTAGTGTTACTATCTACAAAGCTCGACTTGTCGCAAAAGGTTTTTTGACAAGTTCAAGGTGTTGACTACAATGAGATTTTCTCAACTGTAGTGATGCTTAAGTCTGTCCGAATCATGTTAGCAATTGCCACATTTTATGAAATCTGGCAAATGGATGTCAAAACTGCATTCCTTAATTGATTTATTAAAGAAGAGTTGTATATGATGCAACCAGAAAGTTTTTGTCAATCCTAAAAGATGCTAACAAAGTGTGCAAGCTCTAGCAATCCATCAATGGACTGGTGCAAGCATCTCGGAGTTGGAATATACGCTTTGATGAGTTGATCAAAGCATATGGTTTAATACAGACTTTTGGAAAGGTCTGTATTTACAAGAAAGTGAGTGGGAGCACTACAGCATTTCTGATAAGTATATGTGAATGACATATTGTTGATCAAAAATAATGTAGAATTATTCTGCAAAGCATAAAGGAGTGTTTTAAAGGAGTTCTTTAAAAGAAATACCTCAGTAAAAACTACTTACATATTGAGCATCAAGATCTATTGAGATAGATCAAGACGCTTGATAAGTTTTTCAATGAGTACATACCTTGGCAAGATTTTGAAATAGTTCAAAATGGAACAGTCAAAGAAAGAGTTCTTGCCTGTGTTGCAAAGGTATGAAATTGAGTAAGACTCAAATCCCGACCACAGCAGAAAATAGAAGGAGAATGAAAAGTCGTTCCCTATGCCTCAGTCATAGGTTCTATAAAGTATGCTATGCTATGTACCAGACCTATTGTATACCCTGCTCTGAATTTGGCAAGGGAGTACAATAGTGATCTAGGAGTAGATCACTGGACATTGGTCAAAAATATCCTTAGTAAGGACTAAGGAGATGTTTCTCGATTATGGAGGTGATAAAAGAGTTTGTTGTAAAAGTTACATCAGTGCAAACTTTTACACTGATCCAGATGACTCTAAGTCTCAATCTGGATACATATTGAAAGTGGGAGCAATTAGCTAGAGTAGCTCCATGCAGAGCATTGTGGACATAAAATATTTGCAAAATACATACGACTCTGAATGTGACAGACCCGTTAACTAAGCTTCTCTCATGAGCAAAACATGATCACACCTTAGTATTCTTTTGGGTGTTAATCACATAGCAATGTGAACTAGATTATTGACTCTAGTAAACCCTTTGGGTGTTGGTCACATGACGATGTGAACTATGGGTGTTAATCATATACAGATATGATTATTGGTGTTAAATCACATGGCGATGTGAACTAGATTATTGACTCTAGTGCAAGTGGGAGACTGAAGGAAATATGCCCTAGAGGCAATAACAAAGTTATTATTTATTTCCTTATTTCATGATAAATGTTTATTATTCATGCTAGAATTGTATTAACCGGAAACATAATACATGTGTGAATACATAGACAAACATAGTGTCACTAGTATGCCTCTACTTGACTAGCTCGTGAATCAAAGATGGTTAAGTTTCCTAGCCATAGACATGAGTTGTCATTTGATTAACGGGATCACATCATTAGAAGAATGATGTGATTGACTTGACCCATTCCGTTAGCTTAGCACTTGATCGTTTAGTATGTTGCTATTGCTTTCTTCATGACTTATACATGTTCCTGTAACTATGAGATTATGCAACTCCCGTTTACCGGACGAACACTTTGTGTGCTACCAAACGTCACAACGTAACTGGATGATTATAAAGGAGTACTACAGGTGTCTCTGAAGGTACATGTTGAGTTGGCGTATTTTGAGATTAGGTTTTGTCACTCCGATTGTCGGAGAGGTATCTCTGGGCCCTCTCGGTAATGCACATCATTATAAGCCTTGCAAGCAATGTGACCAATGAGTTGGTTACGGGATGATGCATTACAGAACGAGTAAAGAGACTTGCCGGTGACGAGATTGAACTAGGTATTGGATACTGACGATCGAATCTTGGGCCAGTAACATACCGATGACAAAGGGAACAACGTATGTTGTTATGCGGTTTGACCGATAAAGATCTTCGTAGAATATGTAGGAGCCAATATGGACATCCAGGTCCCGCTATTGGTTATTGACCAAGAATAGTTCTAGGTCATGTCTACATAGTTCTCGAACCCGTAGGGTCCGCACGCTTAAGGTTTCGATCACAGTTATATTATGAGTTTATGAGTTTTGATGTACCGAAGGAGTTCGGAGTCCCGGATGAGATCGGGGACATGACGAGGAGTCTCGAAATGGTCGAGATGTAAAGATCGATATATTGGACGACTATATTCGGAGTTCGGAAAGGTTCCGAGTGATTCGGGTATTTTTCGGAGTACCGGAGAGTTACGGGAATTCGCCGGGGTGAAGTATTGGGCCTTATTGGGCCCTGCGGGAAAGAGAGAGGGGCTGCCTAGGGCAGGCTGCGCGCCCCCCAAGGGCTAGTCCGAATTGGACTAGGGGAAGGGGCCGCACCCCCTCCTTCCTTCCCTTCTCTCTTCCCCTTTCTAGTCTCCTACTCCTACTACATGGAAGGACCCCTAGTTGGACTAGGAAAGGGGGAATCCTACTCCCGGTGGGAGTAGGACTCCCCATGGCGCGCCCCTCATAGGGCCGGCCTCCTCCTCCCTCCCTCCTTTATATACGGGGGCAGGGGGCACCCCATGAACACACAAGTTGATCTACGGATCGTTCCTTAGCCGTGTGCGGTGCCCCCTTCCACCATATTCCACCTCGGTCATATCGTCGCGGAGTTTAGGCGAAGCCCTGCGCCGGTAGAACATCATCATCGTCACCACGCCGTCGTGCTGACGGAACTCTCCCTCGACACTCGGCTGGATCAGAGTTTGAGGGACGTCATCGAGCTGAACGTGTGCTGAACTCGGAGGCTCCGTACGTTCGGTGCTTGGATCGGTCGGATCGTGAAGACGTACGACTACATCAACCGCGTTGTGATAACGCTTCCGCTTACGGTCTACGAGGGTACGTGGACATACACTCTCCCCTCTCGTTGCTATATCATCACCATGATCTTGCATGTGCGTAGGAATTTTTTTGAAATTACTACGTTCCCCAACAGTTACGCCATCTATTGCTTCTACGACTATCGCTACCGCTTAGTGATAAAGTAAAGCAATTACAGGGCGTTTGCATTTCATACAATAAAGCGACAACCATATGGCTCCTGCCAGTTGCCGATAACTTCGGTTACAAAACATGATCATCTCATACAATAAAATATAGCATCACGTCTTGACCATATCACATCACAACATGCCCTGCAAAAACAAGTTAGACGTCCTCTACTTTGTTGTTGCAAATTTTTACGTGGCTGCTACGGGCTTAGCAAGAACCGTTCTTACCTACGCATCAAAACCACAACGATAGTTCGTCAAGTTGGTGCTGTTTTAACCTTCGCAAGGACCGGGCGTAGCCACACTCGATTCAGCTAAAGTGAGAGAGACAGACACCCGCCAGCCACCTTTAAGCACGAGTGCTCGTAACGGTGAAACCAGTCTCGCGTAAGCGTACGTGTAATGTCGGTCCGGGCCGCTTCATCTCACAATACCGCCGAACCAAAGTATGACATGCTGGTAAGCAGTATGACTTGTATCGCCCACAACTCACTTGTGTTCTACTCGTGCATATAACATCAACGCATAAAACCTAGGCTCGGATGCCACTGTTGTGGAACGTAGTAATTTCAAAAAAATTCCTACGCACACGCAAGATCATGGTGATGGCATAGCAACGAGAGGGGAGAGTGTTCGTCTACGTACCCTTGTAGACCGTAAGCAGAAGCATTAGCACAACGCGGTTGATATAGTCGTACGTCTTCACGATCCGATCGATCCAAGCACCGAACGTACGGGGCCTCCGAGTTCAGCACACGTTCAGCTCGATGACGATCTCCGGCCTCCGATCCAGCCGAGCTCCGGAGATGAGTTCCGTCAGCACGACGGCGTGGTGACAATGATGATGTTCTACCGGTGCAGGGCTTCGCCTAAACTCCGCGACGATATGACCAAGATGGAATATGGTGGAGGGGGGCACCGCACACGGCTAAGGAACGATCCGTAGATCAACTTGTGTGTCTATGGGGTGCCCCCCCCGTATATAAAGGAGCAAGGGGGGAGGCCGGCCGGCCCTTGGGGCGCGCCAAGGAGGGGGGAGTCCTCCTCCTAGTGGGAGTAGGACTCCCCTTTCCTAGTCTAACGAGGAAGGAGGAACGGGGGAAGGAAAGAGGGGGAGAGGGAGAGGGAAAGAGGGGCCGCGCCCCCCCTCCCTAGTCCAATTCGGACTCCCCTTGGGGGAGGGCGCCACCTCCTGGGCTGCTGCCCTCTCTCTCCCCTCAGGCCCACTAAGGCCCAATACTTCCCCGGGGGGTTCCGGTAACCCCTCCGGCAGTCCGGTTTTCTCCGAAATCACCCGGAACTCTTCCGGTGTCCGAATATAGTCGTCCAATATATCAATCTTTATGTCTCGACCATTTCGAGACTCCTCGTCATGTCCGTGATCACATCCGGGACTCCTAACAAACTTCGGTACATCAAAACTTGTAAACTCATAATAAAACTGTCATCGTAACGTTAAGCGTGCGAACCCTACGGGTTCGACAACTATGTAGACATGACCTAGAACCATTCTCGGTCAATAACCAATAGTGGGACCTGGATGTCCATATTGGTTCCTACATATTCTACGAAGATCTTTATCGGTCAAACCGCATAACAACATACGTTGTTCCCTTTGTCATCGGTATGTTACTTGCCCGAGATTTGATCGTCGATATCTAATACCTAGTTCAATCTCGTTACCGGCAAGTCTCTTTACTCGTTCCGTAATACATCATCTCATAACTAACTTATTAGTTACAATGCTTGCAAGGCTTAGGTGATGAGTATTACCGAGAGGGCCCAGAGATACCTCTCCGACAATCGGAGTGACAAAACCTAATCTCGAATTATGCCAACCCAACATGTACCTTCGGAAACACCTGTAGAGCACCTTTATAATCACCCAGTTACGTTGTGACGTTTGGTAGCACACAAAGTGTTATTCCGGTAAACGGGAGTTGCACAATCTCATAGTTGCAGGAACTTTGTATAAGTCATGAAGAAAGCAATAGCAGTATACTAAACGATCAAGTGCTAGGCTAACGGAATGGGTCATGTCAATCACATCATTCTCCTAATGATGTGATCCCACTAATGAAATGACAACACATGTCTATGGTTAGGAAACATAACCATCTTTGATTAATGAGCTAGTCAAGTAGAGGCATACTAGTGACTATAGTTTTGTCTATGTATTCACACATGTATCATGTTTCCGGTTAATATAATTCTAGCATGAATAATAAACATTTATCATGATATGAGGAAATAAATAATAACTTTATTATTGCCTCTAGGGCATATTTCCTTCACTATGCTTGCCATGCCCTTTCTCAATAATGCTTGCCTCGTTGGATTTGATGGATTCAGAATATATACTACTTGATTCGGCTTTTTCAACCGAAGCACTTTCATGTTCCGAATCATCCTTCTTTTCATTGATTGTACCAATTGGCAATGCTTCTTTTATCTGAGCCAATTCTTTTTCTATTTGTTTCTGACGGCGAGCGGCAAAATTAGCTTTAAGCTTTTTCTCAATTTCAGCCCACTCCGGATATGATTGCCCCCCAATGCTTTTAGATTCTTTCGGCAATGACACACGGGTGTTGCCGAAATTTTGCAATTGTGTAGGGGGTGTATAATATGATGTAGTACTAGGTGAAGGCATACGCAATGTTGTAAGACCATACTTTTGCTCGCCAATTTTATCAATTGGCAAAGATTCATCTTCTTGCAAAACTCTAGCTTTTATTGCGGCATAATCAGGAAATAGCTCCTTTTCATGTTGTTCAAGGCAAAGAGCACTAATTCTCTTATTTTGGGCTAAACTCTTCAATGCAGCCACCACTACCTCATCTTCTACAATGTTGGGCACAACCGCTCCTGTAAAATTTACATTCATTCGGCTATAACCAGGAAGGTGTGAAGCCGAATTATGAGCATCTACAGTTGTATATGGTGCCGAAGAATTACTAACATGAGGTGTAGCATATGACGGTTGAGAGTAACTGGCCAAATAGCCATTAGTAGCATGGCCAATTCTCTCATTCATCGACATGGTTGGATTACTATATTGCACATTAGCTGCCGATGAATAAAAGGGTGAAACACGTTTTTGTATGGCGTTGGAAGTTCTAACTTGGGGTGTTTCAAATTGATTAATCGAACTCATCATGTTGCTCATCGGCATACGAATTTGCTGGGTTGCCGATGCATGTGAGTTGGGATACATATGGTGCATATTACTAATATCATAAGAAGTTGAAGTATATAAATTACTTTGAATCGGCCCTTGCACGTAGTTAGTTGCATGATTGAAAAAACTAGGGTTGGCCGATAGAGCATACTCATTGAACGATCTAGTAACACCATATGAATTATTTGCATCTACATAAAGGGATTGGGTATTCATATTACCTTTGTAGACTGCAAACCCTAGATGACGATCTCTTCGTAGCAAGAACGGGCCGGAGACCGTTCGAAGCTTCGTCCCCAGCGGAGTCGCCAAAAAGTGTGTTCGCACACGAACACGTCACCGTGTACCCTCGACGCCGGGGTGGTGCACCGCAGCTCAAGTCGAAGGAGACCCGCCGGAAGCGCGGTATGCAAGACAATCCGGCGGGCGCTTTTAAAGACCCGAAACCCCACACGCCCGGGAGGGACCCCATCAGGGCGCGCGGCGGCTATGGGCTGCCCTAGGTCGACCTGATCGCCCCTAGAGCCTCGAGGTTCGCCGCCCTGCAATGAAGAAGAACAAACGAAGAACGAGGAAGAAGAAGAACTAGGGTTAAGGAGAAAAGATAAAAGATAAAAAGTGGTATATGATTTGATCGATTGTGTGTTGTTCAATCGGCCATCACCCCTCAGGTATATAAGAGGCGGCTGGACTTCCCGTGCAAGGAAAATGCTTGGATTCACGTCCAAAACCCTAGTCAAATTCGGATTGGTTTTGTCCGAACTTTCCAAAACTGTTCGGTTTAAACTGGCTGCACCTTGCGGGTAACTTTTGAGGTGGTAAACAACCTCGGATGGAAACGAGCCCAAAAGCAATCTTGACTGTTTCGACGAGACGAACAACTTTTATGTTGAACGTTTTTTATTAGAGTTAACCTTGAGGGTCAAATCGCTCGTGCAACACAGGCTGTTATTCGCGCTACCCATCAGACAGGGTGTCTGGTGGGGCGCGCCACTTTTGGCTCGTGATAGTGCTGTATTCGGATGGCTCTAAATTTTGCATACGAACTCGGGTTAGAACGATTCTTATATCAAAATCGATCGATTCGACGAGACGAAGACAATCCATGTAGATCATTTTTTCATACGAGGCAGTCTTGGGGGTGTAATGTGTTGAATAGTGTTCTGAATACAAAATCTCAGTATTTCGAACACAACTTCGGCCTTCGAGATGAGATCAAATGGCGATGGCCCAAACTTCAAAGATGTTCGTCTCAACAATACGAAACTTTTTCATGTAGAACACTTCTCCATTTGAGGCCATTTTAAATAAGTTCTTGACTGTGCCAAAATCTGGTGTCAACACAAACAAATTTCACCAACGGATGCAGCTTGCACCTCCGTACACCAGTGCCTCATCCACGCCTCCGACCTCCGCTGCTCGAGCCTGTAGCGCGCCTAGCCCCCAAGATGCACCAGCCTAGCTTTTGGGCCTCGAGGTCCCGCCTGGGCCTTTGCTCGGCCAGGCGCCTGTTGCACGCACGCGTTGCTCGCGTCGCGTCCTGGGGACCTACTACTCGGCGCTTCAGGCGCCAGCGAAGCTCCCTGGCGCCCGCGAGCCAACGCTATTGGGCCGGCCCACAACGAGCAGCGCCAGCGAATGATATTACCGTGGAAAGGAAACCCCAAAAAAACCGCTGAGATGAGGATTCGAACTCTGTACAGTTGCATTCTTTACACGTTAGGTTAACTGCTTGACCAGCCTGCACCTACTGGCAATAAAAAGCGTGAAAATAGTTAAGAGCAACCAGTAGCCGCGCTGCAGCGAAGTTCGGGAGTTATTTCAAAAAATGTTCGCGAACTTTCAGAAAATTTAAGAATTTGTTTCCAAAGGAAAAAGTTCATCAAATTGAAAAGTTCATGTATTCAAAAAAAAGTTCACGAATACAAAAGTAGTTCATCGATTTTCAAAAAAGTTCATCTATAAATTGAAAAAGTTCATCGATTTGAAAAAAAGGTTCATCGGATTTGAAAAAAGTTCATCCAAATTGAAAAAGGTTCATCGATGTGAAAAAAGTTCATCCTTTTTTTAATAAAAGTTTATCAAATTTAAAAAAAAATATTCAATTTGAAAAAAATCATGAATTTTCAAATAAATCCAAAATTTTGAAAAAAGTTCATCGGATTTTAAAATAAGTTCATTGATTTTTAAAATAAGTTCATCAAAATGTTAAGAGTTCATTCATTTCAAAAAAAAGGTTAATCAAGTTTGAAAAAAGTTCTTTGAAATTGAAAAAATTTCATCATTTTAAAGAAAAAGTTCACAAATTAGAAAAAATATCGTCTATTTATGAACATTTCATGCATTTAAGAAAAAAAAGGAAAAAACAGGAAAAGAAAAAGAACATGAAGGGCATTTCCTGTATGTATAAACAAACGGAAAAGAGGTTTGCATTCACGAGTGAGGTCTGTGGCGTAGTGGTTGCTAGAGTTAGCGGTCAAGTGAGGGATCTGTGGTTCGATTCCTGGCTTCGCAACTCTCCATTTTTGGGTTTCAAAACAGGGGAGGCGAGTGGGGGAATGGTAGATGGGCCGAGCCAAACCGGCGCCTGCAGCGCCAAATAGGAAATCCCCGCGTCCTGCTTCGTGCCCTGGCTGCCGGTGGATCCTATATGACGCTCGTGAGCGTCAGGGAGCTGCACCTTCGCTGAAGCGAGTCCCCACTTGGGCCGGCCCACGTACGATTTCCTGTGCTGTTTTCCTTCGCTGCTTCTGCAGGGTTTTTTTTTTTTCATTTTCTTCTGCGGTTTTTTCTTCCAGTTTTTCACTGTTTTATCCGGCTTTCTGTTGTTTTGTTTCGGGTTTTTTATTTTTCTGTTTTGGTTCCTTTTCTGTTTCATTTTATTTTACATTATTTTTTATTTTCTGTTCTGTTTCTTTTCTGTTTTCTTCTTTTTATGTGCGTATTATATAAAATGTTCACCGTGTATTACAAGAAATTAGTTGTATTAATAAAAATGTTCATTGTATATTATGAAATTTGTTCACCTTTGCGTATAAACATGTTCATCGTGTATTATGAAAATGTTCATCGTGTATTATGAAATTGTTCAATGGTTTTTACTAAATGTTGAATGCGTATTCAAAAATTGTTCAACACATATATTCATATTGTTTTAAAAATGTTCATCAAGTATTATTTAAAATGTTCAATGGATATAAAAATGTTCAGTAAATATATTTTGCAATTTTTCTATTTTGGTTTTGGTTTTTCAACGAGTATACAAATGTTCACTATGTTTCTTAATTTTGTTCACTGTATATTACACAATGTTCAATGTGTATTCGTAAATTATTCGACGTATTTTCACAAATGTTCAGTACGTGTCCGAAAATTGTTCAGCGTGTATATTCATATTTTCTTTTAAATATGTTCATCCTATATTATTTCAAATACTCAACTTATTTTAATAAAATGTTCAACTGCTATCGCAAAATGTTCAACGGATATTACAATATTTTATGTGTACTTTAAAAAAAAGATTCAACAGTGTATGGTACTTAAACTTTCGCGCCTCAAATTATTATGAGAGTTCACTGGTTCCATCGGGTTTTCTTTTTGCGGGGTCACTGGTTCCATCGGTTAGCAACGCTAGCTCTAGATAAGGAGGTCCTGAGTTCGAACTCTCTTGCGGGCACTTGAATTTTTGTTTCCTTTTTTTACTTGTGAGCTCGTTTCCTCCTAATAGGCCGGCCCATGCGCTCTTCCTTCAGCGAAGGCTCGACCATTTGCCGCCCGCGCGCGGCAAATAGGAGCTCTCCTGGCTGCCGCCGCCTGGATCAGCGGGATCTGACACTGCTCTTGATTGCTTCCATCTTGCTGACACGCTTCCAAGTTTCCATCGATCCCTCATGTCAACTTCGATTTTTCCAAGCTTTGTTGGCCCCGATCGCTTGACATACACAGATCAAACCAATCTCTTCCGCGATTTCTTTCGGCTTCTGCTCATCAATAATCCATGGCCTCTGGACAACCTAGCTCATGATACCACTTGTTAGAATAAATTCGAGGCATACCGTTGATCATCCGAGGACCAAGCAATCACACGAGCACGACACTGAGATTTGTTAACGAGGTTCACCGATATGGCTACATCCCCGATGCCTGACTACGGGCGCTCCTCCCCGTGACACCGTCACAATACCGCACACCGGCCACCCAGGCGCCGGCACACGCCGCCGACTCTCCCTTGCGCGCCTGTGCTATTATGTTGGCATATGTTACATCGTGTGTCTACCCCCGCTATATAAGAGAGGCCTAGAATACAAGTGTCTTACTAGGACACGACTTCATATCCTATTTAAACACAATACTACTCAGATTCCAACTGCAACCTACCTTGTACACTATATTCGACACAACTCCAACACGCCCCCGTGTTACTCTCATTCTATGAGTGCCTTTCCTCCTCGGTGGCACCCTCTTAAGGGCAATGTGACGCCGCCGCACTCCTGCAACGGTGTGCGCCCGCATCCCGAGCCCATGGTGTCTTCCCCCGGAAGAATCAAACCGTGAGGGAACAATCAAAGTCATGAACGATGCACTTATGAAAATATTAGTGCTGAAGGTTACAACAGTATTAGTACATGGTACTCCCTCCTTCTCAAAATAACTGTATCAAGCATAGTATAACTTTGTACAAAGTTGAGACGCTTATTTTGAGACGGAAGGAGTATTAGTCATTGCCATTTGAGCCTGCAGTAAGATTATATGCGCAGAAATTCTTAAGAAGCGCCATTCACTTGCCCAATGACAACATAGTATACTACTCCCTCCGTCCGAAAATATTTGTCATCAAAATGGATAAAAAGGGATGAATCTACAACTAAAATACATCTAGATACACCCCCTTTTGTTCATTTTGATGACAAGTATTTCCGGACGGAAGGAGTACCATCTTTTTTCTTTTGCGGGGATTTTATGTGCAGACGTGCCAAGTCACCGAGCCAAGTGTAGGTTAGGCGTGACACGCTGGCGTGCTCCCGCAACCTGCTCCATCTCCCCGTCCTTGCCCGGCTGCTGGAGCAGCGTGCCGGCGGGGACGAACTGGACGGCGGGCTTGTTGCAGTCGGGCCAAGATGCCTCCATGTTCCTTTTCTGCATTTCGCCCAACACCCGCTCTGCTGATAGCCCCGCGCAGCAGCCTCCTCCTCCCCGGCTCACCGCCTCCGGCCACCTCCGCCTGCGCCACCGCCCCCCAATGGAACGCCGCCATCAGAGACCGCCTCGACTCCGGCCTCCCGGCGGCGGCCGTCTCCGCCTTCGCCGCCATGCTCCGCGCCGGCGCCCGCCCGGACGGCTTCACGCTCCCGCTGCTCAACCGCGCGGGGGCCTCGCTCGCCGCCGCTGGCCTCGTCGGGGCCGCCCACTCGGTCGGCGTCCGGACCGGATTCGCCCTCAACCTGTACTTCTGCAACACCCTCGTCGACGCCTACGTGAGGCACGGCGCGGTCGCCTCCGCGCGGCAGCTGTTCGACGAAATGACTGCAAGGGACGCGGTTTCTTGGACGTCGCTGATCTCTGCCTATGCTGGCACAGGCGACGGACGGGGGGTTTCCGGATTGGTGACCAAGATGCGGATGGACGGGTGCGAGCCGAGCATGGTGACGCTCGCCGTCCTGCTTCGTCTGTGTACTTCCAAGAGGGACGTTCCCGGGGGGAGACAGCTACACTGTCATGCGGTGAAGAGCGGTTTAAGCGAAGAGCCGCTGGTTCTCAACTCAATACTGACGCACTTGAGCAGGACGGCGACTGGCTTGGGCGACGCGGTGAGGCTGTTTGAGCTGTCCCCGGGAGGAAGAGATGCGGTTTCCTGGAACATTATAATCTCGGAGTTTTCGTCGCAGGGGAACGTTGGTCAAGTCATTGACATGTTTGAGAGGATGAGAAGAGAGGAAGTGTGTCCAACTTGCCGGACCTTAACTGCCCTGGTTGCTGCATTTGCCAAGCACAGGTGTCTTGATCAAGGAAAAAAGCTCCATTGTTTCGTGATTAGGAGTGGGCTTAGTGATCCAGTCTTGGTGGCATCCTTTCTGGATTTCTATGCTAAATGCTGTGAAATGGAATCTTCCGCCAAGTTGTTTGAAGAATTCCGGGGAACAGCCAGCTGCATATGGTCAGCCATGATGTGGGGTCTCATCCACCATGGGCACTTCTTACAAGTAGTCCATCTGTTCGGGCGAATGTTGAACTCTCAGCTAGCTATCAATGCTGACATGCTTCAAGGGCTGGTCATCAGCTACATGGAATTAGGTGCTTCGCGGCTAGGTAAATCAGCTCATGGATACATCATACGAAACAGCTACGCTGGTGCGCAATATGAGAATACTTGTTACTTGGAGACATCCATTGTCAAATTCTATGCTAGATGCGGGAACATCCATTTGGCACGCCGGTGCTTCAACAAGATCCAGCAGAGAGACATCGTCGCATGGGGTTCAATAATTGAAGCGTACGCGATTCATGGCAATGGCAGGGAAGCTCTGGCATTGTTCGACCAAATGCTTGCGGAAAGAGTGATGCCAAACGGGGTGACCTTCCTGAGCTTGCTGTCGGCGTGTAGTTACTCAGGGCTTGTTAGTGAAGCCCGTGCATTGTTTGATTGCATGATTACGAAGTTTGGCATCGCACCGGAGCTAGGCCACTACACTTGCATGGTGGACATTCTTGGCCGTTCGGGTGACCTAGATGAAGCTGCCCAAGTGATCAGTGGCATGAATGTTAAGCCAGACGGAAGAATTTGGGGTGCTCTCCTTGCATCATGCAGAACACATTCGAACGTCAAGCTGGCATCTTTTGCGGCTCGAAAATTTATGGAGTTGGAACCAGGTAATGTTGGCTACCATGTGGTGTATAGCAATGTGCAAGCAGGCAGTGGTGATAGATGGCGCGAGGTGGAGCATATTAGACGCTCGATGGCAGAGATGGATGTGCCGAAGGTGCCTGCTTGGAGCTGTGTTGCGGACACCGGTAGCCCATGATCTGTACTCTGCAGCGCACTCTCTCCGTTTCTCCCATATGCATTCCGCAGTTCGGCAGACTGACCAGATAGTCTATCAAAGTAGTGGGATGTGACTGCCAGATTGACCAAGATTTATCAGCGTGGCAATGTACCAAGGCCTTGATCTGTTAGGGAGTTAGTATTAATATCCATCCAAGCATATGAGATGAGATCAAGTTTCGAGCAGCCTATACACGGTATAAAGGTCGCAAATTAGTAGCGAAGCCAACGTCAGGTGTTGTTTTAGTAGACGCTGGCCGGCTGTTTGCTGGGAGTAAGTGTATGCAATTAGGTTCAATCGAGCGATATTAACACGCACAAAATTACAAGTCTGAATTTGGAGCAAAAAGGACGAAATGCTAGCTGATGTAAATAAGCTGCTATTCACAGTTCAAATATTGTTCAAAGCAGAATTTTTATTGTTCCTGCTCTAACTGTTTGATCGCCTTAAGCTGCTGTTACCGCCTCAATATTTTTTAAAAATTATTTCTGTGAAAACTGCCTCAATATGTGGCTTGTCTGTCGGCCAAGAGTGACACACACTGTGCCCTCGTGCTCTTTTGTGGCTTGTGTCATGCTCTAGTTTATTCACAGGAGTTGAGATAGTGGTTAAGTTTGCTAGCTCAAATTGTACGGTCTCAAAGGAGGTACGTTTATACGTGCCATTTGGTAGCGGAAAATAGACATCATTGTGGCTGTAGTTTAGTGGTGAGAATTCCACGTTGTGGCCGTGGAGACCTGGGCTCGAATCCCAGCAGCCACACAATTTTTTTTTGCTTATTTTTTATCCCCACATTCTTTCTTTTTGACTGCATGTAATTGCTCCTGCAGGATGATTAGATTATTTTTTTCATGCAAAAAATTACATCAGCTGTTATTACCAGAAACGGATTTTAACCTGTTTCAGCAAGTTTATAACAAGAACATTTTTTCAAAAAAATAATATAACAAGAGTGAAATGAAGGACATTTTTCCCATCAAGTACTCTGCCACTGTGGCAAGCTTATTAGAGATTTGGATCATTTAAGACCATCGAAAAATCTGCGGGCTAAAGAGGTATATTGCCAATATGGCCAGACCATGCTAAGGCCGAGGGCGGTGGCTTTCTTCTTATTCCACTGTTTTGTCAAATTGAATTTGAAACTGAATGTGTGAACTCAGTGTTTTGGCAGGTGGGAAAATAGTTTTTGTGCAATGGGATCTTTATATGATACAGACCTCATATCGATACTGAGAGATGGGAAACGAGTTTTTGTGCAATGGGAAATTTCCTAGAATTTATTTCTGGATCTGCGATGACCATGCTCTGATCATCTCCATCAGCCATGACAAAAGAGTTAAGCTAGACACATTGGTTACTAGATTAGGAAGAGTTCTGATCATCTAGCTGCAATAAATTCTGTTCTTTACATAAATTTGACATTCATTTTAAATGCTCTACAGGACCCAACAGAAGATGCCCTGCATCTTTAGTGGGAGAACTCCAAAATGGTTGCAGTTGAGGCGAGGCTGGGGACACAGGAGGTATGGATGGTGATGCAGAGGCTTCTCACTATGTCCATCGTGTTTTATTTTTTTTCCCTTGCCACAACTCTATGTATGTGTTGAGCAGATAATTCAACTTGCTCCATTTTAACCACGTCTATTCTTCCATGTTTTGTGAGCATAGCCTTTTTTATCGGGTGACAAAAACATTCTTAGCATTAAATTAAGTTTGTTTCTGAATGTTTAAGTGTATAGGTGAGCTTGAATGCCTGATGATCTGTCATAAAATATTTGTGAGAACATGGCTGGAATCTTGGTAGAAAGAATACCATGCTGAAATCTGAAGAATGCACATATATAATTTGCCCTAAAATAACAGCAAATATTGAGAATTTGAGATGTTTTTATGATGGTTCAGGAAATTTGGTTATACTTTTGTCTTGTTGGCTATGAGATTAACAAAGGGGACCTTATGTTGGCTGATCAAAGTTACCCTTAACTTCCTTTTTCCCTTTGTAGGCTGAATCTCAAGGCGTCAATCGAAACAGAATAAGAGAATAAGCCGGGAATGATGCCGTGGTATGTAATTTAAAAGAAGCTGAATATGAAGTTGAAGAGGTGGAGCCAAGCATGGTGGCATGCAGTCATGCTCTGGTTTATTTACAGGTACTGAGATAGTGGTTAAGTTTGCTTTTGTTTCTCTAGGTTTTACCATTTTTGGTCTAAATGCCAACGTCACATCACGGGATTCTCTTCCTGTGTGACAGCAAGAGAAGAAAGTGTGTAAAGAAGGTCTTGAAGGAGATACTTCGATCCTTGTAAGTTGGAAGTTCTAATTTGACATGATTGTGGCTGTAATTTAGTGGTGAGAATTCCACGTTGTGGCCGTTGAGACCTGTGCTCGAATCCCAGCAGCCACACAATCTTTTTTTTGCTATTTTTCCCCATTTTTTCCTTTTTCACAGTACATTAATTTCTTGCAATCTAGCTGTACTGATTGCATGTGATTGCTCCTGCCAGATGATTAGATCATTCTTTTTCATGCAAAAATTCACCTTAGTTGTTATTAATCTGAAATGGATTTTAACCTGCTTTGAGCAAGTTTCTATGATGAGAATAAATTATACCAAGAGTATTTTTCAGAAAAAATACCAAGAATGAATTGAGGGACATTTTCCTATAAGTACTCAGGCACCGTGACTAGCTTATTACAGATTTGCTCATATGGCCACAATAGAACATGTCTAGTTAGTTTTTTTTTTTTGCTTGGCCTTCCAATTGTCTAAATAATCTCTTGCCATGTGTATAATACCCGAATGAAAAATTATCTATGAAACACCTTTGAGGACATAGTAAAATACACTTGTCTAATTAGAACCTTTGCACAAAGAAGAAAGTTTGAGCACTGATGGATCCATATAATTTTCATGCAAAATTTGACCTTAGCTGCTTGGTGATGGACTTATTTGATGTTATATTGAGATGTACCTTCGAAATTAAGTCATGCCATATGTTTCAACGGCAGTCAGATTTCGATTTTCGATTTCCTCTTGTGGCCGTCTCTCATATGTAAATTTATTGGTTATATCTACGGTTCATGTTTCTATATAGTTCAATTCTCACATCCAAGTCTGAAACGATTAGCACAAAGCTATTTAAGAAAAGCAGCAAATGTTTTTGCGATGAGTAAATAGAAAAAAAAAACTATCACAATTGGCACTAGGGTTTAAAAAAATCACGTTTTTTTTCTTTACTGATACCTACATTTGTCTTAAAATTTTGCAAAAAAAAAAACTTATGACCGCTTGGGTTAAAATTGACCACGTTTATGACATGTGTGGCCCACCCGTCAGGCCAAGGGGTAGACAGAAGGGGGTAACGGTTGCCATCCTACTCGGTCCGGTAGGAACCCATTGTCTCTATGGGTACCGATCCGTCACTCTCTCACACCAGCTCGATCTCTCCACTCTCTCGTGCTCGCTCTAACCTAGTAGGTGATGGCGGCAGCAAAGTCCATCCACAACAATGACTTGGTAGGTGGTGGAGAGACTGGCCGCGAAGGCGACAACTACTCTGAGGTGGACAACTAACTCCAGAGCGGGAGCTTTTCCATGCAGTCGTCCCCGGTATATCGTGCGGTGACATCTTTGGCCAGAGTGCTTGTGGTTGATCCGACCGGCGGCCACACCTGGGCTCCCCACTCGGCATGTAAGTCCAACTCCTCTCTCTTTGCTCTCTGTCTTTTTTTTAATTTTGATTTTAGGGTTATAGGATCAATAGAGATTTAGGGTTTGGGAAGAATTGCAGGGGAAATTAGATGAACATGTTGAAGGAAATATGCCCTAGAGGCAATAATAAAGTTATTATTTATTTCCTTATTTCATGATAAATGTTTATTATTCATGCTAGAATTGTATTAATCGGAAACTTGATACATGTGTGAATACATAGACAAACAGAGTGTCACTAGCATGCCTCTACTTGACTAGCTCGTTGAATCAAAGATGGTTAAGTTTCCTAGCCATAGACATGAGTTGTCATTTGATTAACGGGATCACATCACTAGGAGAATGATGTGATTGACTTGACCCATTCCGTTAGCTTAGCACTTGATCATTTAGTATGTTGCTATTGCTTTCTTCATGACTTATACATGTTCCTATGACTATGAGATTATGCAACTCCCGTTTATCGGAGGAACACTTTGTGTGCTACCAAACGTCACAACGTAACTGGGTGATTATAAAGGTGCTCTGCAGGTGTCTCCGAAGGTACTTGTTGAGTTGGCGTATTTCAAGATTATGATTTGTCACTCCGATTGTAGGAGAGGTATCTCTGGGCCCTCTCGGTAATGCACATCACTATAAGCCTTGCAAGCAATGTGACTAATGAGTTAGTTGCGGGATGATGCATTACATAACGAGTAAAGAGACTCGCCGGTAACGAGATTGAACTAGGTATTGAGATACCGACGATCGAATCTCGGGCAAGTAACATACTGATGACAAAGGGAACAACGTATGTTGTTATGCGGTTTGACCGATAAAGATCTTCGTAGAATATGTGGGAACCAGTATGACCATCCAGGTTCCGCTATTGGTTATTGACCAGAGACGTGTCTCGGTCATGTCTACATAGTTCTCGAACCCGTAGGGTCCGCACGCTTAAAGTTTGGTGACGATTTATATTATGAGTTTATGTGTTTTGATGTACCGAAGGTACTTCGGAGTCCTGGATGAGATCGGGGATATGACGAGGAGTCTCGAAATGGTCGAGACGTAAAGATTGATATATTGGACGACTATATTCAAACATCGGAAAGGTTCCGAGTGATTCGGGTATTTTTCGGAATACCGGTGGAGTTACTGGAATACGGGAGTACATATGGGCCTTAGTGGGCTTTAAGGGAAAAAGAGGAGAAGCCACTAGGGCTGGCCGCGTGCCCCCCATGGGCCTAGTCCGAATTGGACTAGGGGAGGGGTTGCATCCCCTCTTTCCTTCTCCTCCCCTCTCCTTCCTTCCCCCTCCTAGTGGGACTAGGAAAAGGGGAGTCCTACTCCCACTAGGAGGAGGACTCCTCCTCCTGTCGCACCCTACAGGGCCGGCCGGCCTCCCCCTTGCTCCTTTATATACGGGGGTAGGGGAGCACCCCAAGACACACAAGTTGATCTGTTGATCTCTCCCAGCCGTGTGCGGTGCCCCCCTCCATCATATTCCATCTCGGTAATATCGTAGCGGTGCTTAGGCGAAGCCCTGCATCGGTAGCATCATCGACACCGTCATCACGCCGTCGTGCTGACGGAACTCTCCCGCAAAGCTCTGTTGGATAGGACTTCGTGGGACGTCATCGAGCTGAATGTGTGCTGAACTCGGAGGTGCCGTACGTTCGGTACTTGGATCGGTCGGATCGTGAAGACGTACAACTACATCAACCGCGTTGTGCTAACGCTTCCGCTTTCGTTCTACGAGGGTACGTGGACAACACTCTTCCCTCTCATTGCTATGCATCAACATGATCTTGCGTGTGCGTAGGAATTTTTTTAAATTACTACATTTCCCAACAGTGGTATCATAGTCAGGTTTTATGCGTAGATGTTATATGCACGAGTAGAACACAAGTGAGTTGTGGGCGATACAAGTCATACTGCTTACCAGGATGTCATACTTTGGTTCAGCGGTATTGTTGGATGAAGCGGTCCGAACCGACATTAGGCGTAAGCTTACGCGAGAATGGTTCTACCGACGTGCTTTGCACATAGGTGGCTGGCGGATGTCAGTTTCTCCAACTTTAGTTGAACCGAGTGTGTCTACGCCCGATCCTTGAGAAGGTTAAAACATCACTAACTTGACGAACTATCGTTGTGGTTTTGATGCGTAGGTAAGAATGGTTCCTGCTCAGCCCGTAGCAGCCACGTAAAACTTGCAACAACAAAGTAGAGGACGTCTAACTTATTTTTGCAGGGCATGCTGTGATGTGTGATAACCCACAAGTATACGGGATAGTTGTAGCCTCTTTCGATAAGTAAGAGTGTCGAACCCAACGAGGAGCTAAAGGTAGAACAAATACTCTCTCAAGTCCTATCGGCCACTGATACGACTCTATGCACGCTTGACGTTCGCTTTACCTAGAACAAGTATGAAACTAGAAGTACTTTGTAGGTGTTGTTGGATAGGTTTGCAAGATAATAAAGAAGGCGTAAATAAAAACTAGGGGCTGTTTAGATAAAGATGCAATAAAGTAAATATAGCGAGTGTGGAAAAGTGGTGGTAGGAGTTGTGAAATTGTCCCTAAGCAATTGACTACATTACTAGACTGGTAATCACTATTGCAATTCTATTTGAGGGAGAGGCATAAGCTAACATACTTTCTCTTCTTGGATCATATGCACTTATGATTGGAACTCTAGCAAGCATCCGCAACTACTAAAGATCATTAAGGTAAAACCCAACCATAGCATTAAAATATCAAGTCCCCTTTATCCATATGCAACAATCCCCTTACTCGGGTTTATGCTTCTGTCACTCAAGCAACCCACCATAAAAGAATCATGAACGTATTGCAACACCCTACAACAGGAATCCCTCACGCTTGCGCGACACGGAGGGCACAATAGGACAACACCAATAATAAAACATGCAACTCAAACTAATCATAGCAATTCATCAATCACCGATAGGACAACAAAAATCTACTCAGACATCATAGGATGGCAACACATCATTGGAAAATAATATGAAGCATAACGCACCATGTTCAAGTAGAGGGTACAGCGGGATGCGGGAGAGTGGACCTCTGAATATATATGGGGGAAGGTGATGGAGATGTTGGTGAAGATGGCGGAGGTGTTGGTGTAGATCGCGGTGATGATGATGGCCCCCGGCAGCGCTCCGGTGCCACCGGAAGCAAGGGGGAGAGAGGCCCCCTTCTTCTTATTCTTCCTTGACCTCCTCCCTAGATGGAGAAGGGTTTCCCCTCTGGTCCTTGGCTCCCATGGCTTGGGAGGGGCGAGAGCCCCTCCGAGATTGGATCTATCTCTCTGTTTCCGCGTTCTCTGATCTGCCCCTTCATCGTTTCCTTTATATCTGGAGATCCGTAACTCCGATTGGGGTGAATCTTTCGCCTAGATTTTTCTCATAAAATTAGCTTTCTTTCAGCAAAAGAAGAGCGGCAACCGCCTTACGGGTGGCCCACGAGAGTCCAGGGCGCGCCTAGGAGGGTGGGCGCGCCCCCCTGTCTTGTGGCCACCTCGGACACTGTTTCGCGTTGATTCTTCCTCCGGAAAATCCCAAATATTTCAAAATAATTCTCCGTCCGTTTTTATCCCATTTGGATTCTGTTTGATATTGGTTTTCTGCGAAACATAAAACATGCAACAGACAGGAACTGGCACTGGGCACTGGATCAATATGTTAGTCCCAAAAGTAGTATAAAAAGTTACCAAAGGTATATGAAAGTTGAAGAATATTGGCATGGAACAATCAAAAATTATAGATACGACGGAGACGTATCAGCATCCCCAAGCTTAATTCCTGCTCGTCCTCGAGTAGGTAAATGATAATAAAGATAATTTTTGATGTGGAATGCTACCTAGAATAATTTTGATCACATGTTTAATCATAGCATGAATATCAAGACACGAGTGATTCAAAGCAATAGTCTATCATTTGACATAAAAATAATAATACTTCAAGCATACCAACCAAGCAATTATGTCTTATCGAAATAACATAGCCAAAAGCTCATCCCTACAAAATCATATAGTCTGGCTATGCTCCATCTTCATCACACAAAGCATTCAAATCATGCACAACCCCGATGACGAGCCGAGCAATTGGTTCATACTTTTTCACGCGCTTCAGCTTTTTAAACTCTTACGCAATACATGAGCGCAAGCCATGGACATAGCACTATGGTGGTATATGGTGGTTGTTGTGAGGACAAAAAAGGAGAAGATAGTCTCACATCAACTAGGCGTATCAACGGGCTATGGAGATGCCCATCAATAGATATCAATGTGAGTGAGTAGGGATTGCCATGCAACGGATGCACTAGAGCTATAAATATATGAAAGCTCAAACTGGAAACTAAGTGGGTGTGCATCCAACTTGCTTGCTCATGAAGACCTCGGGCGTTTGAGGAAGCCCATCATCGCAATATACAAGCCAAGTTCTATAATGGAAATTCCCACTAGTATATGAAAGTGAAAGCATAGGAGGCTCTCTCTATGAAGAACATGGTGCTACTCTGAAGCACAAGTGTGGTAAAAGGATATTAACAATGCCCTTCTCTCTTTTTCTCTCATTTTTTATTTTCTTCTTTTTTTATTTTTTTTATTTTTGTGGGCTTCTTTGGCCTCTTTTTTTATATTTGGGCTTCTTTGGCCTCTTTTATTTTTCATAAAGTCCGGAGTCTCATCCCGACTTGTGGGGGAATCATAGTCTCCTTCATCCTTTCCTCATTAGGGCAATGCTCTAGTAATGATGATCATCACACTTTTATTTACTTACAACTCAATATCTAGAACAAAGATATGACTCTATATGAATGCTTCCAGCGGTGTACCGGGATGTGCAATGATCTAGCATAGCAATGACATCAAAAAAAACGGACAAGCCATGAAAACATCATGCTAGCTATCTTACGATCATGCAAAGCAATATGACAATGAATGTTCAAGTCATGTATATGATGATGATGGAAGTTGCATGGCAATATATCTCGGAATGGCTATGGAAATGCCATAATAGGTAGGTATGGTGGCTGTTTTGAGGAAGGTAAATAATGGGTTCATGATACCAGCGAAAGTTGTGCGGCACAATAGAGGCTAGTAAAGTGGAAGGGTGAGTGTGCGTATATCCATGGATTCACATTAGTCATAAAGAACTCATATACTTATTGCAAAAGTCTACTTAGCCCTCGAAGCAAAGTACTACTACGCATGCCCCTAGGGGGATAGATTGGTAGGAAAAGACCATCGCTCGTCCCCGACTGCCACTCATAAGGAAGACAATCAAAAAACACCTCATGCTCCAACTTCGTTACATAACGGTTCACCATACGTGCATGCTACGGGACTTGCAAACCTCAACACAAGTATTTCTCAATTTCACAATTACCCAACTAGCATGACTCTAATATCACCACCTTTATATCGCAAAACTATTGCAAGGAATCAAACATATCATATTCAGTGATCTACAAGTTTTATGTAGGATTTTATGACTAACCATGTGAATGACCAATTCCTATCATCTCTGTAAATAGATATAAGTGAAGCAAGAGAGTTTAATTCTTTCTACAAAAGATATGCCCACGCTCTAACAATTATAAGTGAAGCAAAAGAGCATTTTACAAATGGCGGTTTTCTATGTGAAGAGAAACAGGCAATCCAAACTTCAAATGATATAAGTGAAGCACATGAAGCATTCTATAAAGCCATGCTCAAAAGATTTAAGTGAAGTGTAATGAGTATTCTATAAATTAACCAAGGACTATCTCATACCAACATGGTGCATAAAAGAAAAAAAGAAAACTAAATGCAAAAGACGCTCCAAGACTTGCACATAATGCATAAACGAAACGAATACGAAAACATACCGATACTTGTTGAAGAAAGGGGGGATGCCTTCCAGGGCATCCCCAAGCTTAGACGCTTGAGTCTCCTTGAATATTTACTTGGGGTGCCTCGGGCATCCCCAAACTTGAGCTCTTGCCTCTCTTCCTTTTCCTCATATCGAGACCTCCTCGTTTAGACACTTCATCCACACAAAACTTCAACAGAAAACTCGGTAAGATCTGTTAGTATAATAAAGCAAATCACCACTCTAAGTACTATTGCAAACCAATTCATATTTTGTTTTTGCATTGTGTTACTGTGATATAAATTTTTCATGGCTTAATCCACTGATATAAATTGATAGATTCATCAAAATAAGCAAACTATGCATCAAAAACAGAATCTGTCAAAAACAGAACAGTCTGTAGCAATATGAACATTCATCATACTTCTGGTACCCCAAAAATTCTACCAAAATTAGGAAAAATAAAAAAGTTATACAGAAAGACAGTGCAAAATGAATCAGAACCAATTGACGTGCCAGATAAAAATGTAAAATCGCGCACTACAGCCAAAGTTTATGTCCTGCACCATACAAACCAACAAGCATTGTAAACATCCTAAAGGCAAACCTTGGCACATTATTTTTATAATACAATGGAATTGTACAAGGGGATAATTATTTTTGATGAAATTTTTTTAAGTTCCCCTCTTTATTTTTTTGTCTTTTATCTATATAAAAGCACTCAACAGAAATAAATGACTCTCTAAAACTTCCGGGTTGTCTCCCTGGCAGCGCTTTCTTTAAAGCCATTAAGCTAGGCATACAGTGCTCAAGTAATGGATCCACCCGGATCCCAAGGTATATCAAAGCCAATTTTAATTAACAATGATTTGTAATTTAGTAGTGAGCATAAAGTAACATATATCATGCAAACACGAAGTCTAACTCTCTTCCTATGCATTGGCATGTCATAAAAGAACAATTCATGCACACATAGTAAAGGCCAATGCATAGTATAAGCAGTTTCTTGCAATTCTATCGTGTTGGAAACATAAAGAGGCGGATATAAAGTTCCTCTCTCATAATAATTGTAGGAGCAGCAAGCACATGCATATTATATCTATCAAAATCATCATGTGCAATGGTAAAAGGCAACCCATCAATATAATCCTTAATAAGCACAAACTTCTCCGATAAAGTGTAGTAGGGAGAATTCAAAAAGATAATAGGACTATCATGCGTGGGTGCAATAGCAACAATTTAATGTTTAACATAAGGAACTATAGCAAGTTCGTCTCCATAAGCATAATTCATATTGGCATCTTGGCCACAAGCATAGCAAGCATCATCAAAAGGGGATATTTCAAGAGAATCAACGGGATCATAACAATCATCATAGCAATCATCATAGTAATCATCATAACAATCATCCTTCAGTAAGCACGAAGGGAAATTAAACAATGTATGAGTTGAAGAGTTACTCTCATTAGAAGGTGGGCACGGGTAGCTAATCCGCTCTTCCTCCTTTTGTTCTTCGCTCTCCTCTTCACCTTTTTCATCCAATGAGCTCACAGTTTCATCAATTTCTTCTTCCATAGCTTCCTGCAAAATATTAGTCTCTTCTTGGACAGCAGAGAATTTCTCAATATATGGTTTAACATAGGCATTAGAAGAATAATTATCATAACAATATTCAAGTATGGCAAAACTTTTAGATTTGTAAAGAGTAGCATCATACTTTTCAATTAAAGAAGCAATTTCAAGAGCACCCTTAAAAGCAACAAATTCTTCAATTTGTTGAACATCATAGTAATTATAAACACCCTTAGCATACAAAGATACGATTCAATTATCACTAAACAAGCATTGATAGGGTAGGTGTTTCTTAGGGTCTTCAGAACAACAAGTAAACTCATATATTTCACATAAATTCCAAGCATAGCATTGCAAACATTGAATTTGATCCCATAATAGTTTCCCTTTTTCAGATATACGGTGTCGCACAAAACAAGCATGCTCATCTAAAGATTTGCCCTCAACTAAACTAGTGGGGGTTTCAGCACGAGCACAAAGGGATCGAAGATGATCCAAGTAAAAAGCTTCAGGAGTGTGATAGATTTTGAGTGGTTCTTCAACCACTGGTTCAGTAGGTACAACTTATTTTTTTCGTATTTTGCGTTTCCTACCCATAGCTAAAGAGAGAAAACAACTAAGAACAACAAATAAAAATTACTTAGTGATAAAGCAAACAAGCACACCCAAGAATATTCAACCCACGCTATGAGTCCCCGGCAACGGCGCCAGAAAAAGGTCTTGATAACCCGCAAGTATACGGGATAGTAGTAGCCTCCTTCGATGAGTAAGAGTGTCGAACCCAACGAGGAGCTAAAGGTAGAACAAATACTCTCTCAAGTCCTATCGGCCACTAATACGACTCTACGCACGCTTGACGTTCGCTTTACCTAGAACAAGTATGAAACTAGAAGTACTTTGTAGGTGTTGTTGGATAGGTTTGCAAGATAATAAAGAATGCATAAATAAAAACTAGGGGCTGTTTAGATAAAGATGGAATAAAGTAAATATAGCGAGTGTGGAAAAGTGGTCGTAGGAGTTGTGAAATTGTCCCTAAGCAATTGACTACATTACTGGACCGGTAATCACTATTGCAATTCTATTTGAGGGAGAGGCGTAAGCTAACATACTTTCTCTTCTTGGATCATATGCACTTATGATTGGAACTCTAGCAAGCATCCGCAACTACTAAAGATCATTAAGGTAAAACCCAACCATAGTATTAAGTATCAAGTCCCCTTTATCCCATACGCAACAATCCCCTTACTCGGGTTTATGCTTCTGTCACTCAAGCAACCCACCATAAAAGAATCATGAACGTATTGCAACACCCTACAGCGGGAATCCCTCACGCTTGCGTGACACGGAGGGCACAATAGGACAGCGCCAATAATAAAACATGCAACTCAAACCAATCATAGCAATTCATCAATCACCGATAGGACAACGAAAATCTACTCAGACATCATATGATGGCAACACATCATTGGAAAATAATATGAAGCATAAAGCACCATGTTCAAGTAGAGGGTACAGCGGGATGCGGGAGAGTGGACCTCTGAATATAGATGGGGGAAGGTGACGGAGATGTTGGTGAAGATGGCAGAGGTGTTGGTGTAGATCGCGATGATGATGATGGCCCCCGGCAGCGCTCCGGCGCCACCGGAAGCAAGGGGGAGAGAGGCCCCCTTCTTCTTATTCTTCCTTGACCTCCTCCTTAGATGGGAGAAGGGTTTCCCCTATGGTCCTTGGCTCCCATGGCTTGGAAGGGGCGAGAGCCCCTCCGAGATTGGATCTATCTCTCTGTTTCTGCGTTCTCTGATTCTGCCCCTTCACAGTTTCCTTTATATCTGGAGATCCCTGACTCCGATTGGGGTGAATCTTTCACCTAGATTTTTCTCATAAAATTAGCTTTCTTGCGGCAAAAGAAGAGCGGCAACCGCCTTACGGGTGGCCCACGAGAGTCCAGGGTGCGCCTAGGAGGGTGGGTGCGCCCCCTGTCTTGTGGCCACCTCGGACACTGTTTCGCGTTGATTCTTCCTCCAGAAAATCCCAAATATTCTAAAATAATTCTCCATCCGTTTTTATCCCGTTTGGATTCCGTTTGATATTGGTTTTCTGCGAATCATAAAACATGCAACAGACAGGAACTGGCACTGGGCACTGGATCAATATGTTAGTCCCAAAAATAGTATAAAAAGTTGCCAAAAGTATATGAAAGTTGAAGAATATTGGCATGGAACAATCAAAAATTATAGATACGACGGAGACGTATCAATGTGATATGGTCAAGACATGATGCTAAATTTTATTGTATGAGATGATCATGTTTTGTTACAAAGTTATCGGCAACTGGCAGGAGCCATATGGTTTTCGCTTTATTGTAGGCAATGCAATTGCTCTGTAATTGCTTTACTTTATCACTAAGTGGTAGCGATAGTCGTAGAAGCAATAGGTGGCGAAACGACAATGATGCTACGATGAAGATCAAGGTGTCGCGCCGGTGATGATGGTGATCATGACGGTGCTTCGGAGATGGTGATCACAAGCACAAGATGATGATGGCCATATCATATCACTTATATTGATTCCATGTGATGTTTATCCTTTATGCATCTTATTTTGCTTTGATTGACTGTAGCATTATAAGATGATCCCTTACTAAAAATTTCAAGGTATAAGTGTTCTCCCTGAGTATGCACCGTTGCGACAGTTCTTCGTGCTGAGACACCACGTGATGATCGGGTGTGATAAGCTCTACGTTCAAATACAATGGGTGTAATACAATTTTACACATGCAAAATACTCGGGTTAAACTTGACGAGCCTAGCATATGCAGATATGGCCTCGGAACACTAGAGACCGAAAGGTCGAGTGTCGGTGTCAAAACCGGCGGATCTCGGGTAGGGGGTCCCAAGCAGTGCGTCTTAGGATCATTGGTAACAGGAGGCAAGGGACACGATGTTTACCCAGGTTCGGGCCCTCTCGATGGAGGTAAAACCCTACTCCTGCTTGATTAATATTGATGATATGGGTAGTACAAGAGTTGATCTACCACGAGATCAAAGAGGCTAAACCCTAGAAGCTAGCCTATGGTATGATTGTTGTTGTATATCTATCAACTAGCCTGGCCTCGGTTTATATAATGTACCAGAGGCCTAGGATAACAAGAGTCCTAGCCGAATACGCCGGTGGGGGAGGAGTCCTTGTCTTGATCGCCAAGTCTTGTGGAATCTTCCTTGCATGCAGCAGCTGTCCGGACTGGCCCATGAGTATACGGCCATGGGGATCCTCGGCCCAATCCAACTGATCCGGAGACGACGTGGTGAGTACCCCCTAGTCCAGGACACCGTTAGTAGCCCCCTGAACCGGTCTTCAAGTTGGGGACGCTCCTCGATTCTTCCGAACTGTTCTTCATCTTCGGTCGTCGGTCTTGAAAACTGGTTCAACAAATCTTCTCATCTTCGATCTTGAGGATCACCGAAATGCATTCGACAAGTTTATACGTCGGGTATCCGAGGAGCCCCTTTAAGTTTCCGGCCTTTATCAATGCCTTGTTATTTTTATGCCACACCTCGGGTTTGAAGTTGTTCCCGGGCAGCAACGTCCTCTTGCGTCCGAGCTCCAACACCGGACTGCATTCGAGGTATCTTTTGCAGCTGAGCACCAATGCCGGACTGCCTCCCAGCTCTAACGCCGGACTATGTATCCGAGCTCCAACGTCGGACTGTATCCGAGCTTCAACGCTGGACTATGTATCCGAGCTCCAACGCCAGACTGTATCCGAGGTGTCATAAATCACCTTGGTTCAAAGAAGTTTGAAGGAGTTTAGCCGAGCTTAACACCGGAAATGCCCTCTATGGAGCCAGCCACTAGCGCCCGAGCTTTATGCTGGACTGCTTCCGAGGTGGTGCACCACCCTGAATGTGGGCTGATTTTTGTCAATATTTTTGATGGGTGCAATTTATTCTCTGCCGAGATACATAGCCAGTAGCCCTCAAGGTGGGTATCGGTCTAAAACCCGAGATGCCCATGAAGGATGACATAAGACCGCTGATCCCCGTAGCTGCTGAGACTCTGGTTGATTTGCAAAATCGGTCCGAGGATCAAGTCCTAGCTCGACAAAATACTTTGGGACACAAAAAGCGGCATGCTCAGTCCTCAAGACTCGGGTTGGGTGCGGCCGACCAACCCGAGGATCAAAATCTCCTCGGAGACTGTATTACACTTAAAATTTTCTGCATTGGACAGGCAATGCAGTAGCCCCCGAGACACTGGTCGGGTGGCAACACCAGATCAGGGGATCGATGTGCCCCTTTAATATTTGTAAATAATAAGCCCGAAGCCACGTAGCCCCCGAGCCTTAATGCAGGCACGGGAGGCCGAATTAAGGATCGATATCCATAGTAAAATCACAAATTATGTGTAATGACTCTACGTATCCAAGTAATTTACGTCATTAATGCTCGGATCCGCATTGTACAAAGCTTTGTTGACCGACCATCGGCTTCCACCTCCTCGACCAATAGCCGAGGAGTGTTTGTCCTACTTTATAAAGCCTTTATGAGGGCAAAGATTTACAACAAACAAGGCAATTTGGCCATACGGTTTTATAAACAAAGGTACGTGGAGAGACATGTTATATTACTGTTTAATAGAAGAAATATCTTCCAAAGAAAATAGTCCCGCTATCGGTTCCTTTTTTTGGGTTGTCATCCTAAGCATGATCATGAAACCTCAGCTCCAATGTAAGAGCAAAATATCGAGGATTGGGCAGGCCAGTTAATAGCCCCCGGTAGTGTTCAGCGACAGTCGAGGTCAAGCCGTAAACACTTCGGCCATTGTTATGAATGGCCCATCGTTTAACACCGTCATCGGATCGCCGACGCTTATTGTGACAGTCAGCTTTCGGCTTTCTCCACTGAGGTGCTTAACCATGTGAGCTGGAAGCACAATCACAGTGGTTCTCCCTTTGCACACCTAGCCGAACAAAGCGGAACATAGGAGGCAAGCGCAGGAGCCGGGCAACCCAACTATTGACCGAAGACACAATTCGAAACCGATGCATATATAGCAATATCCGAGAATGTTTTTGGCGAATCTCTAAAGCTGTCCGGCGTTGCACTGCGAGACTTGTGCTGAAAACACACAAATAGTTTAAAAGTGCCATGGGCTCGAAAAGCCAAAAAACTTATTCAAAAGGTTAATGTCCGAACTAGATCAAGTGTTCGGTGCCAATCCGAAAATTGGACTTTAGAAAAAAAGGTGCTTCTGCCGTGCTTTAACATGACACATCCTATCTCAAAACTTCAAGCGGGTCAGCCTACGGCTTCAACCTCCTATCTCGAAGGCGGAGTACTTCTTACTAGGCCAGTTTAGCAAACTAAACTCTAGCGGCTTTGAGAGAGAAATTAGGCTCCCCGGCTAGTGACCGCACACTTGTGTCGAAAAAAGGAGTGATAAATAATAATAAAAATTTTGCAACGACTAAGAAGAAAAACACTTATCATAAAACGGCTCATATAAATTTAAGAGCCCCCAAGTGACTTGGGTAAAAGAATGATTGCATGTACCGAAGTACTTATATCATATCTATGTTCAACCGAACTTTAAACGTGTCTTAACCGACCTTCGGCTTCTCCCTCTTCAGTCAAGGACCGAAAAGTGTTATGTACTCCATCTGTCGAGAATATCGACGGTGTTTCCAATAACCAGGCAATCAGGCCATAAGGCTGTAATAGACAAAGCGCGCTCAGGGAACTTATGATATATTACTGTGAAGAGTAAGAAGCATCTTCGAAGAAAATAGTACCCCCACCAATACCTTTCTTCGGTGCTCATTGTTATTATGAGACTTGTGCAATAGATTTTTTGTACTCATGAGTTCTGTTGTGTGCCGACCATGATTGAAAACAATAAGAGCGCTAGCTTTCGGCTTCACCCAGTCTGAGGTCCGGCTCGAGTGACCCGATCGTGACAATCGCAGAGGTGCTCCCTTTACTGCCTAGCCAAACAATCGGGAACGTAGGGGTAAGCACAGGAGCCAAGCAACCTAGCTTGCAAATCGCTTAAGTCAATATGGTGCATATTGTGGCGTAATACACGAACAAGGAACAAAGCCGTACAAGTATAACCATATGCAAGAGGAAAAAGCTTCATGAAGGAAGCCCCCAAGTAAACGGGGTATTTGAATTTGCACGTCACAAACAAAGTTTGGACAAGGAAATTTTTACAAGCCACTTTTTCCAAAAAAGTATAATGCTTGGCCGAGCCGAACACAAGTTAAAAATTTAAAACTTTGAGCATGAAGACAACTTAGCTGGTTAATGTGTTCGGTATTGATGACACGGTCCGAGCTTGATGCGGGACAAGGTTCCATCCCCAAGCCGGTCCCGAGGTGGCGGAGCAAAGAGCTCGGCACTCTGAAGTGGTGATATAGCACGGTCAATGTAGGACGGCAGGGTGATGCCGAAGTCCCCGGCATGGGGTAATGAAGTGTTGGCGAAGCCCCCCGTCCAGCCGAGGTGACGCCAAAGGATATAGTCCTGCTGGATCATTTTCCTGTGCACAAAAATAGTGTAAACCGGAGATAATAGTAATAATAATAAAAAAAATGTTGCATAACAAATAATTTATGCAAAGTGAGTAATAAAAGAAATATGGCCTGGCGTCGAAGTCAATGTCGACGCAGGGCGGCGGCGTGATGTGGTAAAGGCATGGCAAGGGCTGAATTCACAGGTCGGTCCGAGTTCCGAATGCGGCGTTTGCCGGACTATGTACGGAAACTGATCGAACCACCATGCGACCGTCGTTAATGTGGCCACCATTTGATAGACCTGCGTACATATGACGGACAAACCAGAGTAATAATTCATTGGGAAAAATGAACCCTAATAAGAAAAAAAACTAGGATTAATAGCACCTGGCTTATTTGTTGTAGCAATCCGAAGAAAGGTGATTCCCAAAATTGGGACTCGATCCGCACACCTATCGCTTGATGGGCGATAAAGCAACGGCATGGCGATGCTGGCAAAGGTTGGCTTGCCGAGGCAAAGCCCTCGGTCCAACTAACGTGACGGAGCTAGTCGACCAGCGACGCCGAAGTCTCCGGAGTAGGTTGATGAAGAGATGATGAAGCCCCCGGTCCAGCAATGCAGGTCGTGACGTGGTCGATGCCGGCTTGATGAAGTGACTGTGTGGCGATGCAGGTGTGCCCGCTCCATGTAATCCGTGGGGCGGCGATGTTGGTGACCATTTATCCTTTGCGATGCCGAAGTATTGTTCGGCTCGCCGAGATGATGATCCGAAGAAATTGAGCTCGGCTCAACAAAGCGACGACGTGTCTAACGCAGGTCGGGCACCGTGGAGTGATGTTGTCGGGCTGGTTTGACACCGGTGCGACGGTGAAGTTCGTATTGCAAGAATACTTTTAATACTACTGGGATGTGTTTGAGAATAAAACACAACACCCCATATGAAAACTTCCTTCAAAAGGGATGTCCGAAATCCCGTTCATAAAGAAGATGAATTCGGGTTGGATTCGTTCTCGCGCAAAAAACAGATCCAAAAAGTGATGCACTAATCGGAAGTTTCCCGGAGTTTGGACGGTCGGATCGAGCTGAAGTTTTGGCAGGTAGTAGATATGGGAATTCCGCAGCAAATCAACGGTTGGATCCTCGAAAGGACATCCGAGCTAGATGCTGGATACCACACCCTAAACTCGTCTGGATTCTCGTCCAGATTCAACAGAGCTCCGGTATATCGGAGATTGCCGGAGATTCCTCCATCGGAACTCGGCGAAATTTTTGCAGGGTTGTTGTAGACTTAATTCCACATAATTCCACCGAAGTAATCGTTTAAGCGACACTCGAGGAGGCGGTGGCAGCGGATACAAGTTTGCTGTACAGAAAAATAGCACGGTCGCCTGAGGGCAATGTTGACGTTGAGCCCCCGAGCTCCATGGATGACTCCTCCATGATGTTGATAGAGATCGGAGTTGGTGTTTGATGAAGGCCTTCATCCAAACATGAAGATCGGAGGAAGGGCGCAGTCCTCGGTCAAGCCAAGGTGACCAGTCGAGCTGGTGACGAAGAAGCCGACATCGCAGTTGACCTGCAGTCGAGCCATTGATCCTTTCATCGATCACACAGCGGAACTCTCAATGAAAGCACCAATGTCGGTGTTAAAATCGGCGGATCTCGGGTAGGGGGTCCCAAGCAGTGCATCTTAGGATCAATGGTAACAGGAGGCAAGGGACACGATGTTTACCCAGGTTCGGGCCCTCTCGATGGAGGTAAAACCCTACTCCTGCTTGATTAATATTGATGATATGGGTAGTACAAGAGTTGATCTACCACGAGATCAGAGAGGCTAAACCCTAGAATCTAGCCTATGGTATGATTGTTGTTGTATATCTATCGACTAGCCTGGCCTCGGTTTATATAATGTACCAGAGGCCTAAGATAACAAGAGTCCTAGCCGAATATGCCGGTGGGGGAGGAGTCCTTGTCTTGATCGCCAAGTCTTGTGGAATCTTCCTTGTATGCGGCAGCTGTCCGGACTGGCCCATGAGTATATGGCCATGGGGATCCTCGGCCCAGTCCAACTGATCGGGAGACGACGTGGTGAGTACCCCCTAGTCCAGGACACCGTCATCGAGCGTGAATCATATAGTAGATATGATCAACATAGTGATGTTCACCATTGAAAACTACTCCATCTCACGTGATGATCGGACATGGTTTAGTTGATTTGGATCACGCGATCACTTAGATAATTAGAGGAATGTCTATCTAAGTGGGAGTCGTTCTTAAGTAATATGATTAATTGAACTTTAATTTATCATGAACTTAGTCCTGATAGTATTTTGCAAATAATGGTGTAGATCAATAGCTCGCGTTGTAGCTTCCCTATGTTTTTTTATATGTTCCTAGAGAATACTAAGTTGAAAGATGATAGTAGCAATAATGCGGATTGGGTCCGTGATCTGAGGTTTATCCTCATTGCTGCACAGAAGAATTATGTCCTTGATCCACCGCTAGGTGACAAACCTATTGCAAGAGCAGATGCAGACGTTATGAATGTTTGGCTAGCTCAATATGATGACTACTTGATAGTTTAGTGCACCATGCTTAAACGACTTAGAATCGGGACTTCAAAGACGTTTTGATCATCATGGACCATATGAAATGTTCCAGGAGTTGAAGTTAATATTTCAAGCAAATACCCGAGTTGAGAGATATGAAGTCTCCAACAAGTTCTATAGCTAAAAGATGGAGGAGAATTGCTCAACTAGTGAGCATGTGCTCAAATTGTCTGGGTACTACAATCGCTTGAATCAAGTGGGAGTTAATCTTCCAGATAAGATAGTGATTGACAGAGTTCTCTAGTCACCATCACTAAGTTACTGGAACTTCGTGATGAACTATAGTATGCAAGGGATGACAAAAATGTTTCCCGAGCTTTTCATGATGATGAAATCGATGAAGGTAGAAATCAAGAAAGAGCATCAAGTGTTGATGATTAACAAGACCACTAGTTTCAAGAAAAGGGCAAAGGGAAAGAAAGGGAACTTCATGTAGAATGGCAAGCAAGTTGTCACTCCCGTGAAGAAGCCCAAAGCTAGACCAAAGCCTGAAATTGAGTGCTTCTACTGCAAAGGAAATGGTCACTGGAAGCAGAAATGCCCTGAATATTTGGTGGATAAGAAGGATGGCAGAGTGAACAAGGGTATATTTGATATACAGGTTATTGATGTGTACCTTACTAGTGTTTATAGTAGCCCTTGGGTATTTGATACTTGTTCGGTTGCTAAAAATTAGTAACTCGAAACAGGAGTTACAGAATAAACAGAGACTAGTTGAGGGTGAAGTGACGATGTTGTTGGGGAACGTTGCATAAAATAAAAAAATTCCTATGTTCACCAAGATCAATCTATGAGTTCATCTAGAAACGAGAGAGGGGAGTGCATCTATGTACCCTTGTAGATCGTGAGAGGAAGCATTCAAGAGAACGGGGTTAAGGGAGTCGTACTCGTCGTGATCCAAATCACCGGAGATCCTAGCGCCGAACGGACGGCACCTCCACGTTCAACACACGTACGGTCAGCGTGACGTCTTTCTTGATCCAGCAAGGGGGAAGGAGAGGTTGATGAAGATCCAGCAGCACGACGGCGTGGTGGTGGATGCAACAGAGTTCCGGCAGGGCTTCGCCAAGCGACTACGGGAGGAGGAGGTGTAGCAAGGGGAGAGGGAGACGCCAAGACTTTAGGGTGCGGCTGCCCTCCCTCCCCCCTCCTTTATATAGGCCCCCAGGGGGGTGCCGGCCCTGGAGATGAGATCTCCCAAGGGGGACGGCGGCCAGGGGGTGGAGTGCCCCCCAAGGCAAGTGGAGGCGCCCCCCACCCTAGGGTTTCCAACCCTAGGCGCAGAAGTGGGCCCAAGGGGGGGCGCACCAGCCCACCAGGGGCTGGTCCCCTCCCCACTTCATCCCACGGGGCCCTCCGGGATAGGTGGCCCCACCCGGTGGACCCCCGGGACCCTTCCGGTGGTCCCGGTACAATACCGGTGACCCCCGAAACTCTCCCGATGGCCGTAACTGCACTTCCTATATATAATTCTTTACCTCCGGACCATTACGGAACTCCTCGTGACGTCTGGGATCTCATCCGGGACTCCGAACAACTTTCGGTTTGCTGCATACTCATATCTCTACAACCCTAGCGTCACCGAACCTTAAGTGTGTAGACCCTACGGGTTCGGGAGACACGTAGACATGACCGAGACGGCTCTCCGGTCAATAACCAACAGCGGGATCTGGATACACATGTTGGCTCCCACATGCTCCTCGATGATCTCATCGGATGAACCACGATGTCGAGGATTCAAGCAACCCCGTATACAATTCCCTTTGTCAATCGGTACGTTACTTGCCCGAGATTCGATCGTCGGTATCCCAATACCTTATTCAATCTCGTTACCGTCAAGTGACTTTACTCGTACTGTAATGCATGATCCCGTGACCAGACACTTGGTCACTTTGAGCTCATTATGATGATGCATTACCGAGTGGGCCCAGAGATACCTCTCCATCATACGGAGTGACAAATCCCAGTCTCGATCTGTGTCAACCCAACAGACACTTTCGGAGATACCCGTAGTATACCTTTATAGTCACCCAATTACGTTGTGATGTTTGGTACACCCAAAGCACTCCTACGGTATCCGGGAGTTACACGATCTCATGGTCTAAGGAAAAGATACTTGACACTGGAAAAGCTCTAGCAAACGAACTACACGATCTTGTGCTATGCTTAGGATTGGGTCTTGTGCATCACATCATTCTCCTAATGATGTGATCTCGTTATCAATGACATCCAATGCCCATAGTCAGGAAACCATGACTATCTGTTGATTAACGAGCTAGTCAACTAGGGGCTCACTAGGGACATGTTGTGGTCTATGTATTCACACGTGTATTACGATTTCCAGATAATACAATTATAGCATGAATAAAAGACAATTATCATGAACAAGGAAATATAATAATAATCCTTTTATTATTGCCTCTAGGGCATATTTCCAACAGTCTCCCACTTGCACTAGAGTCAATAATCTAGTTACACTGTGATGAATCGAACACCCATACAGTTCTGGTGTTGATCATGTTTTGCTCGTGAAAGAGGTTTAGTCAACGGATCTGCGACATTCAGATCCGTATGTACTTTGCAAATATCTATGTCTCCATCCTGAACATTTTCACGGATGGAGTTGAAACGACGCTTGATGTGCCTGGTCTTCTTATGAAACATGGGCTCCTTGGCAAGGGCAATAGCTCCAGTGTTGGTTTTGGAGTATTGACGACAAAGTTGGTTAAGGGACTAATGCGTTTGTGAGAATTGCAGGATAACGCAGGAAGTGTCCCTCAATGATTCGGTTTACCTACCGGAGATGACCCCTAAAAATGTATGAAGACATTAACGACAATGGTGGTATGAGAAGATATTCATATTGAAGACTATGACATGAGAAGACATTGTGTGAAGACTATGGAGCACGAAGACTGTGTGGTTTCGTTGTTTCCTTTTCTTCTTTGTTGAGTCATAGGAACCACCGTACTGTTAAGTGGGGTCCAAGTGAACTAAGTCAGAGTGACTGAAGTGATGCTCAACCCAAATCCTATGTCTTCGAGCAAAGACAATGAGAGCAAATCTTATCCAGAGTTGGATGAGTCAGCTTTGCTTGTAGCCCAAGTAAAGTTGCCGTGTGTGTTTGAAATCTGACCGTTGGAACACGTGTCAGTTCCTTAGTGACCCAGGGTCATTTCGGACAAATCAGGTCGGGTTGCCTAGTGGCTATAAATAGCCCACCCCCTACACCATAAATTGGTGGCTGCTCAGAGTTAATATACGGCTTTTGTCGTTTGAGAGCAACCCACCTCGAAGCATTTGAGAGAGAGAAATCCTTGCGAGGACAAAGCCCAAACACCCAGAGCCAAAGAGTGTTAGGCATCACTGAAATCTTTCTGTCTGTGTGACCTGAAGACTTATTACACTTGAGGACTGTGTATCCTCCAGCCGGTTAGGCGTCGCGTTCTGAGCATCCAAGAGTCATTGTGGATTGCCGGGTGAACAAAGTCTGTGAAGGTTTGGAAATCTACCTTGAAGACTTACCAGAGTGATTGGGCGAGGATTAAGTGTCCTTAGCTCAAGGGGAATAAGGTGAAGACACGGTCTTCTGAGTTGAATCTCAGCCTCCCTAACCAGACATACAGTTGTCACAGCAACTGGAACTGGTCCAACAAATCTTGTGTCTTCGACAAGCAACTGGTTCTATCTCTTCCCTCCTTTACTTTGAGTTTGTCTTCGTGAAGTCATTGCTTATCGGCTTATCTGATTGACTTCATTGCTTGACTACTATTGTTGATTGGCTTCATACTATCTTCCATCCTGATCCTACTACCTAGCTGCTATTAATCTTCGAACGTTAATGCTATTGCATACTTGATTATGGCTTGCTTGTTGTAGTTTATCTTCCGCTGCATATCAATTAGGTTGTTTCTATTGTTTGTCTTCGAAACTTCCATGTTTTGAAGACTTTCCTAAAAATCGCCTATTCACCCCCCCCCTCTAGTCAATAACTAGCACTCTTAATTGGTATCAGAGCAAGGTACTCCCTTGTTCTGTGTGATTCGGTTTAACCACCTGGAGTTTAGCTATGTCGACTGCAGGATTGAGGAATATATCTTGCCCCACCTTTGACAGTCATGAGTATCCCCGGTGGAAAGCCATGATGAAGAAGCGACTCATGGCTATGGACAGCAAACTATGGACCGTCACCAAGGTTGGTCTCACCGACCTATGCAAGATGGCGGAGGCTGATGACATTCGCAAGTACACTACTGAACCTCACTGCGAAGGATGTCATCTGCTCCTGCCTGTCCCGAAATCAGTTCAGGAACGTCATGCACCTCAATCACGCGAAGCTAATCTGGGACTGACTTGCTGAGGTCTATGATAGTCATCTTAATCGTCATGATCCTTGGCTTGATGACTACAAGGAGTCTCTTAAAGAGATGACCTTTCCACCTGAACCGTCTTCATCTTCACCATGCCTCATGGCTGGGGGTGCTAAGGTAACTGAATGCTATCTTTCTGAAACTAGTGATGATGAATCAGGTGATGAATTTGGCCCCAGCTATGTCAAACTTGCTTCCCTTGCCACTAAACAACAAAGAGCTTTAGAAAAGATTCAAAACATGCTTAGTAAGAGCGATGATATGTTGGGCAAAGAAATGGATCAGTCAAAAGCTTTGGCTGATAGTCTTCAAAGACTTCACTCCAAGTTTGACGCCCTTCAAGATCAACATAATGCTCTCTTATCTAATCATGAGAAACTTTCTTCTGAATGTATTCAAAGAGAGCAAGATCTTGAAAAGGTAGGAGTGGATTATGAAGTTCTTCTAAAGAAGCACGATTCATTACTCGCTCAACAGATCAGTCCCGCTCAGGAAGGATTTGAACCACCTTGCTTGAAATGCATTGAGCGTGATAACGTTGCCTCTGTTGCTGAATCTTCCACTACTTCTATTGTTGCTCTGTCTTCAACTACTGTGAAAATGCTAGGTTGAAGACATTGCTTGAAACAGGGATGTATAAAAGTCTGAAAGGGCATCAGACACTTTGTGATGTCCTCAAAAAGCAGATTCTGAACCGAAACCCTAGGAAAGAGGGTGTTGGGTTCGAGAGGAAAATGAATGCTAATGGTTCCTACTGGAAGCCTGAGCAGTATCCCAAAACCACATGGGTTGCTGCAAAGGAACCTTCAGTGGATCCATCTACTTTATCTGGATTTACCTGTGCTAATCCCATTATCATTGATGAATCCTTTGATGCAAACTATAAACTGTTCAAAAATCAGAATGGTGAAGTGTTTGCCAGGTATATTGGTACTAACTGCAGGAATGGACCTCCTATGAAGAAGATCTGGGTTCACAAAAGCTGCCTTGAGAATCTTCCAGTGAATATCATCATGACACCACCAGGGAAGAAGACAAACCCCAGACCAAAGGCATCATATGGTCCAACGGCTACTTACGAACACATGACTCACTTGAGTCACCCTAACGCCAATGTTTTGCAGGGAAATCATACTCAGACTCATGAATATGAGCGTGTGTCTTCAAATCGCTATGTTCATAGAACTAAGAACTTTTCTGCTTATTCACATGAGTATCATTCATCTCCTGCAAGGCTATTTGCTAGGGCTTCAAAGACAAAATTCTCAGATGCTGCACTTAGACTCATTGCTTCTAAGCCACCCCTGAAAATGTGGGTGGTGAAGAAGAATTAACTCTCTTTTGCAGAATGTGGTCTCCAGCCAGCAATCAATGGTGTCCGATATAATTGCTGGGGACCAAAAACATAAAGGGACGCATGATAAAATGACTTACTATGTATTCCACATATGAATCACTTACCTGTCATACTGTGTGCTAACTTTCATCTATGCTGTGATAATCCATGTATGCAACAACTGCTTATGCTTCACAACATACCTTGTGAAGCCTATCCTCCTAACTGCACTGTAGGGCATGTCACCAAAAGCTTCAGAATGGATTATTGACAGCGGATGCACTAATCATATGACTGGTGATCAAAGTCTTCTCATGGACTCAACCTTACGTCCATCCGACAAGAGTCAAATCACATTTGCTGACACTGGTAAAGGCAAAGTATTGGGTCTAGGTAGAGTTGCAATCTCAAAGGATCAACACATGGATAAAGTGATGCTTGTTGAATCCCTTGGATTCAACTTAATGTCTGTCTCAATGCTTTGTGACTTAAACATGATTGTGATATTTGGAAAATATCGTTGCCTTGTACTAATGGAATATGACAAATCTCTAGTCTTTGAAGGGTATAGGAAAGGTGATCTATACATGGTAGATTTCTCAGCAGGTCCAAAACTTGTCGTATGTCTTCTTGCTAAAGCTTCAGAATGCTGGCTCTGGCATCGAAGGCTGGGGCATGCAGGCATGAGGAACTTGCACACTCTCGTCAAGAAGAAGCATGTCATAGGCATCGAAGGTGTCAAGTTCAAGAAAGATCATCTGTGTGGTGCCTGCGAAGCTGGAAAGATGACAAGGGCCAAGCATCCTTCGAAGACAATCATGACAACATCTCAACCCTTCGAGCTGCTACACATGGACTTATTTGGACCTACCCACTACTCCACCCTCACAACGACGGCGTGTCTCTATGGCTTCGTCATTGTTGATGACTACTCAAGATACACATGGGTGCACATAATTCTCTACAAGACTGAAGTACAAGATGTCTTCAGACGATTCGCCAATTGAGCAATGAACAACTATGGTGTCAAGATCAAGCATATCAGAAGTGATAATGACACTGAATTCAAGAACACCGGCCTTGATCTTTATCTGGATACAATGGGAATCACTCATGAATTTTCTGCTCCATACACACCACAGCAAAATGGCATTGTTGAGCGCAAAAACAGAACCCTTATTGAGATGGCTCGAACAATGCTTGACGAGTACAAGACACCAAGAAAGTTCTGGCCTGAAGCCATTGATACAGCTTGTCACGTCATCAACCGTGTCTACATACACAAGCTTCTGGGCAAAACATCCTATGAGCTCCTCACTGGCAAGAAGCCAAATGTCAGCTACTTCAGAGTCTTTGGTGCTAGATGTTGGATCAAGGATCCCCATCACAAGTCAAAATTTGAACCCAAAGCTCACGAAGGCTTCATGCTTGGCTATGGAAAGGATTCGCACTCTTACAGAGTCTTCAACCTCTTCCACTACAAAATCGTTGAAACAGTGGATGTGCGATTTGATGAAACCAATGGTTCACAAAGAGAAATTCTGCCAAGTACACTTGATGAAGCTCCTTCCTGTGAATCTATCAAGTTGATGGGAACTGGTGAGATCATGCCCTCTGAAGCACAGCCTTAAGAGGAACTTATCATTTCTGCACCAAACCAACCTGAAGACAATGCTCAGACCGAAGATAATACTTCCAATGATGACAATGATCATCATGAGCAAGGTCTTCGTCCAATTCATCCTCGTGTTACAAATGAAGTACAAATTGAGAAGATAATTGACAGCATCAATGCGCCTGGTCCGCTTACTCGCTCAAGAGCAACACAGTTAGCAAACTTCTGTGGGCACTTTTCATTTGTGTCAATATTGGAACCCAAGAAAGTTGCTGAAGCTTTTATGGAACCTGAATGGATTCAAGCCATGCAAGAAGAACTTCAACAGTTCAAGCTGAATAATGTTTGGGAACTTGTCAAGCGACCTGACCCTCGCAAGCATAACATTATAGGAACAAAATGGATATATCGAAACAAGCAAGATGAGCATGGTCAAGTCATCAGAAACAAAGCACGTCTTGTGGCTCAAGGATATACTCAAGTTGAAGGAATTGACTTCGATGAAACATTTGCTCCTGTTGCTAGGCTTGAAGCCATTCGCATACTGCTAGCCTATGCAAATCATCACAACATCTTGCTATATCAAATGGATGTAAAGAGTGCATTTCTCAATGGCAAGATTGAAGAAGAAGTATATGTTGCACAACCACCTGGCTTTGAAGATCCAAAACATCCTGATATGGTGTACAAACCGAACAAAGCACTGTATGGCCTCAAACAAGCTCCTCGTGCCTGGTATGATACAATCAAAGACTTCCTGAAGAGCAAAGGCTTCAAACCTGGATCCCTCGATCCCACTCTCTTCACGAAGACATATGATGGTGAACTGTTTGTGTGCCAAATATATGTTGATGACATAATCTTCGGCTGCACCAACCAGAAGTACAGTGATGAGTTTGGATTTATGATGCAAGAGCAATATCAGATGTCCATGATGGGTGAGCTGAAGTTCTTCCTTGGTCTTCAAATCCGTCAACAAAGAAATGACATCTTCATATCTCAAGAAAAATATCTCAAAGATTGCCTGAAGAAGTTCGGCATGCAAGATTGCAAAGGTTACACGACGCCAATGCCAGCCAAACATCATCTTGGTCTCGACGACAATGGTAAAGAGTTCGATCAAAAGGTATACCGCTCCATGATTGGTTCTTTACTTTACCTATGTGCATCTAGGCCAGATATTATGCTTAGTGTTTGCATGTGTGCTCGATTCCAAGCGGGACCAAAGGAATCGCATCACTTAGCTGTGAAGCAAATTCTTAGATATTTGGCTTACACCCCAACACTCGGATTATGGTATCCAAAGGGCTCAAGGTTTGATCTGGTTGGATTCTCGGATGCTGATTATGCTGGTGACAAGGTGGATTGCAAGTCAACATCAGGCACATGTCATTTTCTTGGTCGATCACTTGTCTGTTGGTCTTCAAAGAAGCAGAACTGTGTGTCACTCTCAACTGCTGAATCTGAATACATTGTTGCTGGATCTTGTTGTGCTCAGCTTCTGTGGATGAAGCAAACTCTCAAGGACTATGGCATCGATCTGAAGCAAGTCCCTCTCTTCTGCGACAACGAAAGTGCCATCAAGATTGCCAACAATCCAGTCCAGCACTCAAAGACAAAGCACATTGAAATACGTCATCACTTTCTCAGAGATCATGTTATGAAGAAAGATATAGATATCATGCACGTCAACACTGAAGAGCAACTGGCAGATATCTTCACAAAGCCCTTGGATGAGAAAAGGTTTTGCAAGTTACGGTGTGAGCTAAATATCTTGGAATCCTCGAATGTACTGTGATCAGGCACACATCCTAACACTTATGCATGTTGATGACTTAGATGTGCAACACACAAAGTAATGTATATCTTCAATCAATGAAGGTTTACACTCTGAGTGTGAATACATTAACATGGAATTTGACTTCGGAGCGCCACGATAATTGTGCGCCGTGTCTGGGTCTAATACTTCCTATACGGTGGGTAATGCCACCACCAAATTTCTCTGTTTGAAGTGTTTCACTCATGGCGTTACTTTTGCGAAGACTTCACATTTGGTTTGTCTTCAGTTTCAATTTATCTTCATGATTTACTGCGCTATGATGATTTGATGGCATATATATATATACTAGCATTCTGTCCTCTACAGCATTCACTTATAGCTATGTCTTCAAGTTGAATCTTTTGAACTAAGTGAATGTGATCGGACCCTAACCTCTCTATGCTTCCTATCTCAAACTCTATCTGTCCAAATCATATGCATTCTATTGAAACTGTCGAATGTCTTCTCTGTGTCCTAGTCAGCAGAAGACAAAGAGACAAACATTAAATCTGTTTTAAATGACTTATCTTTATTGTTGAAATCCGGAGAAGCCGGAACAACTCTCTGACATGCCTGGCGGGCGTGGGAACGTGGGACAATTCTAAGTATGTTGCATGCTTGCCACGTACCCCTCAGATGTGAACTGCCAGGGGCACCAGCGTAATTGCGCTGTGTCTCTCACCTACTTATAAATACTTGTCCCCTGCGGCAAAGAAATCCTTCTTCCACCTCTCCACCTCCGTCAAAACCCTAGCGCCACCGCTAGCTCGCGACGACGCCGGCGACGAAGCGCTTAGCTGTCGCGACTTCTCCGACGCCGTCCTCACGCCGGCCGCGGACATCGTCCTCTCCGCCGTCGCCGTAGGTGTCCTCCGTCGCCAAGTTAGGGCACGGTGGGCTGAACTGCTCGGTCTCTCATTCTTCCCATGTAGCAGTTCGTCGTGCGGTAATTATAAGTCTATTTTTACCACCTTTCTGATCTTCATAGATTCATCCTACTTACCGAAAGTGGTTTCTGCCTACTAAATGTTAGATCTATTATATCTGCATCTCATAATGCCTAGTCTATTCACTTAGATTTCCTATCTAGTTTGATTCCTCACTTGTAATTATTCATGGATTGGTACAAATCTGTAGCGACCAGACCTGAAACAGTCTGATCTCTATGCTCAGTGTCATCCCTGGATCAGTAATGCTGACACCACATAGTACTTGGAGGATTTATAACAGAGTAGCAATCACACACTTATTACATCGAATGTCTCAAAAGAGAACTTATTAAATAAATATGGCTTAAGGCCATCTAAAACGATAACAGCGGAAGACTTGGAAGATAAGCGAGTCCATCAACTCCAACGGCATCACTGAGTATAGAACCACGACCTAAAAGCACCTTACTCGTTGTCTGAAAAGTCTGCAACATGAAACCTTGCAGCCCGAAAACGGGTCAGCACATGGAATATGCTGGCAATGTAACACATAGAGAATAACAATGGAATAAGCTACACTACATGCAATCTGGCTGGTGTAAAAGCTCTATGGTTACAGTTTTGCGTAAAGCCAGTTTTTCCCTACTGCAAAGGAATAAATTTATTTAACTAACATGGTGGTTGTTAAACACTAAGAATGGTTGACAGCATTCTCAATCCCAATTAAAAGTACTCATTAAAACCCAACAATATTAAATTAGAGTATCATGATGAGATTCACATGATATCCAGGTACTAGATACTTAAGATGTCCATAACCGGGGACACGGCTAACCATGATTAGTTTATACACTCTGTAGAGGTTTGCACACTTTTCCCCACAAGACTCGATCGCCTCCGTTTGATTTCTCGCACTACATGGTGTTTGAGAAACGGATGACCGAGACATAGTCTTTCGAAAGCACTAGCACCTTACATGTGGGTAGACCGGTACACCTACTTTCCCCTACATCTGCTAGTCTACCCGTAAGAGTTCGCACAACTTAGTCAACTATGCCAGAGCCCATAATGGCTTGTGGCTGCACACAGAAGTTTCTAGTTTGAATAATCTCATGATCCCTTTGAGCCTGGGTGGCGGTCCGAAGAAATACAGGCAAGTCCTGATAGAAACCAGGTGCCTCAATCCACCCAGATGTGTGTTTAAGTTGCCACCTTAAATAAACCATTGATTAACAAACTCACATCTTTCATGGATATACTCACCCAATCCACGTCTACTAGCATAGCATGGCATAATAAGCAAACGTAGAAGTAACTCACAAAGGTTTGATAATGAAACAGGTAATAGGTACTACTCAACTACTTCCCATCCCACAATTTAATTAGATCCTATTCATGCAATGTTTGAGGATTGATCTAATGCATAAAACTAGGTAGTAGAAAAGGTATGACCAAAGTGTTACTTGCCTTACTGATGATCCGCAAAACCTAGAGACTCGAAGAAACAGGCGGCGCACTCCGGGTATTCTATCGCCGACAAACAAACAAACAAACATACCATAAGTACTCATCTAATGCACTGGTAAAACTCGAATAAAAGATTTAACCAGAATGTTCAACTTAAGAACTCCGGTTTGCAACAAGAACCAAATCAAACAAAGCAACGAAGGTCAAACGGCGAAAGAAAACAGCTTCGTTTTACTAATCTGGATCTAAGTCAAATTTTACAGAAGCAAAAACTTATTTAAGTTGATTACTCGGAAAGAGGGTTTCGAGACGAAACTCCAGGCGCTTGAATCGCCTGATTCCGATAAACGAGCGAAAAGTTATACTAAAACGAAAATCGGATCAGGAATCGCGATCAGAAAAATCGCGGATTAAATCCGAGAAAAAGAAAAACGACGAACAGGCTGACGAACGAACGTTCATTGACTAAAACGATCTGACGAGCACATTCGTTAAAACGAATGAACGAGCGAACGCTCGCTAATTAAACTAAACCGAAAATAAAACCGATCTAACGAAAAACCGAAAAAGAAAAAAAACGAAGAAAAACCCGCTCGATTTTTTATAAAAAAAACCGGCGACACACGAATCGAGGCGGCGGGGAACCTCGGCGGCGATGGCGGCGAAGTTCGGCGATGCTCCGGCGGCGGCGGCGGGGGCTAGGGTTAGGGTTAGGGTTTGGCGCGGGTGTGGGCCGACGGCGGCTGGCGGGCTGGCGGGGCGGGGCGGCTGGGCTTGGGGTCCGCTAGGGCGGCGCTATATATAGTGCCCCCCGAGCGGAGTCCCGCTCGGGCACGGCCCGTAGGTCGGTTGCGGGTTTTTTTTAAATAATTCCGCGCAGAAGAAAAATAAAAAGAAATACTAAACTGACTCCAAAATTCCCGAAATAAATTTTCCCCGGCTTAAATTTTCCCCGGCTTCTAAAATCAAGCCGGACAAGATGAACATTTATTTGGGACTAAATGCAATTTTGAAAAACGCATATTTTTCCTAAATTCAAATAAAAGGCGAAAAACTCCAAAATAAATCTTATTTGATTTTTTATTAAATCTTCATTATTTCTTTATTTTGGGAAAGTCATTTTATTCCCTCTGAATTTTTGGTAGTAGAAATAATTGAAGATAAAATAAATAAAATCAAATGATCCTATTTTCAAAATTTGAGAAAAACTCAAATAAGAAAATAATGAAATCCCCAACTCTCTCCGTGGGTCCTTGAGTTGCATAGAATTTCTAGGATCGGGCCAACGATGCAACAAAAATATGATATGCAATGATGATCTATGTATAGCATTCCAAATTGAAAATTTGGGATGTTACAAACCTACCCCCCTTAAGATGAATCTCGCCCTCGAGATTCGGGTTGGCTAGCAAATAGGTGAGGGTGGTCCTTGAGCAGATCTTCCTCTTGCTCCCAGCTGGCTTCCTCCTCGGTGTGGTGGCTCCACTGAACTTTGCAAAACTTGATAACCTTATTGCGGGTAACTCGACTGGCATAATCCAGAATTCTAATTGGTTTCTCTTCATAAGTCAAATCATCCTTCAATTGAATTGCTTCCAGTGGCACAGTATCTCTCAGTGGTATATCAGCCATCTCTGCGTGACACTTCTTCAACTGTGAAACGTGGAACACATCGTGAACTCCTGACAATCCCTCAGGTAATTCCAACTTGTACGCTACTTCTCCCATGCGTTCCAAAACCTTGTATGGCCCCACAAAACGTGGCGCTAACTTTCCTTTAACTCCAAAATGCTTAACTCCTCGAAGTGGAGATACTCGAAGATAAACTCTGTCTCCGACTTCATGTCCTGTCTCCTTGCGTTTTGAATCTGCATAGCTCTTCTGCCTTGACTGAGCTACCTTGAGACTGTCGCGGATCAACTTTACTTTCTGTTCAGACTCCTTAATCAAATCTGGTCCAAACAACTGGTGGTCTCCAACCTCATCCCACAACAACGGGGTTCTGCACCTCCTTCCGTACAAGGCTTCGAAAGGAGCCATCTTCAAACTGGATTGATAACTGTTGTTGTAAGAAAACTCCGCGTATGGCAAGTTGTCATCCCAACTTGATCCATAATCCAACACACAAGCTCTAAGCATATCCTCCAAAATCTGATTGACTCTCTCGATCTGTCCATCTGTCTGCGGATGGAAAGCTGTGCAAAACTCCAGCCTGGTTCCCAATGTTTCGTGCAATTGCTTCCAGAACTTTGAGGTGAATTGGGTTCCTCTATCTGATACGATACTCCTCGGAACTCCATGCAAACATACAATCCTTGTCATGTATATCTTAGCCAATTTGGCACCGCTGTAGGTGGTCTTTACTGGAATGAAATGAGCTACCTTCATCAAACGATCGACTACAACCCAAATCGAGTCATAGCCTGAACGAGTCTTGGGCAATCCCGTGATGAAATAGATGCCTAGTTTATCCCACTTCCATTCGGGTATAGGTAATGGCTGCAACAATCCTGCTGGCTTTTGATGTTCTGCCTTCACCCTCTGACATACATCACAAACTGCTACATACTCTGCAATATCTTTCTTCATTCCGGTCCACCAGAAAGTTTCCTTCAAATCCAAATACGTTTTGGTATATCCGGGGTGAATCGAATATGATGAATCATGTGCCTCTTGCAGAATCAACTTCCTGATCTCCGGGTCATTGGGCACATAAACATGGTCCTCAAATTGTAGGGTATCGTACTCATCCTCACGAAATCCCTTAGCCTTCCCTTCGCTCATTTTCTCCTTTATAGAGGCAACTTCCTATCTGTCTTTTGAGCTTCTCTGATTTTATCCATCAACGTAGACTGAATCTCCATTGCTGCTACATAGCCTCTCGGAACTATTTCCAAACATAGATCATGAAGATCCTCGGCTAACTCCTTGGGTATCCCTCCCATCATTAGTGTATTGACATGGCTCTTGCAGCTCAACGCGTCTGCTACAACGTTAGCCTTCCCGGGGTGATAATGCAATCTCATATCATAATCCTTAATAAGCTCCAACCATCTCCTCTGCCTGAGATTTAACTCCTTCTGCGTGAAGATGTACTTCAAATTCTTGTGATCCGTGTACACCTCACAATGATTTCCAATGAGAAAATGTCTCCATGTTTTCAGTGCGTGCACTACGGTGCTAACTCCAAATCATGAGTAGCATAATTCAACTCATGAGGCTTAAGTTGTCGTGAAGCATACGAAACAACTCTTCCCTCCTGCATAAGCACTGCTCCAAGTCCTCGACGTGAAGCGTCGCAATACACTTCATAATCCTTAGTCTGATCTGGCAGAATTAATACTGGTGAGGTAACCAAACGTTTCTTCAACTCTTGGAAACTAGCCTCACACTCCTCAGTCCAAATGAACTTAGTATCCTTCTTCAACAACTCTGTCATAGGCTTCGCAATCTTCAAGAAATTTTCAATGAATCTCCGGTAGTATCCTGCGAGTCCAAGGAAACTCCGGATTTCTCCAACTGTTGCTGGTGCTTCCCAGTTTGTCACAGTGACAACTTTAGTGGGGTCTACTGCAATACCTTCTCCGGATATAACATGTCTGAGAAATCCAACTTATTTCAACCAAAACTCACACTTGCTGAACTTGGCGTATAGCTGATGTTCTCTGAGCTTCTCGAGTACCATACGCAAGTGTTCCTTATGTTCCTCTTCATTCTTTGAGTAAACCAAAATATCATCAATGAACACCACGACGAACTTATCCAAAAACTCCATAAACACCTTGTTCATCATGTTCATAAAATAGGCTGGGGCGTTAGTCAGACCAAATGGCATAACGGTATACTCATACAGCCCATACCTGGTGGTAAAAGCCATCTTAGGTATATCTTGCTCCCGAATCTTCAACTGATGGTATCCTGATCGCAAATCGATCTTGGAAAACACCATAGCTCCTTGCAACCGATCAAACAGATCATTGATCATTGGTAGTGGGTACTTGTTCTTGATTGTCACTTCATTCAATCTGCGATAATCAACAACCATTCTTAACGATCCATCCTTCTTCTCCACCAGAAGTACTGGCGATCCCCAAGGCGAAGAACTTGGGCGAATAAAACCTTTATCTAACAACTCCTTAATCTGCTTCTTAATTTCCTCCGAATCTTGGTCTGGCATCCTGTACGGTCTCTTGGATATAGGCCCAGTGCCTGGCAGTAGTTCAATTAAGAACTCAATGTCTCTATCCGGTGGCATGCCTGGCAACTCTTCTGGAAATACATCGGGGAAATCCTTTACCACTGGTACTTCCTCCTGCACAACTCCTGATAAGGAATTTACATGTGCTCTTCTTGGCTCATGTCATGATACATACTTGATTTTTCTTCCTTCTGGTGTCGTAAGCAAAATCGACTTATTGGCGCAATCAATGTTCCCTCCATACATCGACAGCCAATCCATACCAAGAATTACATCCAAACCTTGGGATTCCAATATAATCAAATCCGTTGGAAAAACATGCCTTCCTATACTTAATGGCACCTGAAAGCATCCTTGACTGACCATAAACTCAGCTCCCGGTGAACTTACTAGCATAGGTGTCTTAAGAGTCTTAGTGGGCAGGCTAAACTTATCCATAAATCCCCTTGATATGTATGAATGTGATGCACTAGTATCGAAAAGAACAACTGCAGTAAATGCCTTAACCAAAAACTTACCTATTACTGCGTCTGGCTGGGCTTCAACCTCCTCCACGGTAACGTGGTTCACTTGCCCCCTATTGAAAGGGTTCGGCTTCTTTCCTGAGCTTCCATTGCCATTTCTGTTTCGTTCTTCCGGGCAGTCGTTTGTATAATGCCCAGTCTTACGGCACTTATAACAAGTGATATGGCTCAGGTCTGCCTTGGATGGTGTTGACGGGTTGGTGCGGCTTTGTCCATTGCTTCCTCCATTCCCGTTTCCATTCTTTGTACCATTATGATTGTGCAAGCTGCCTCCTCCATGAGTATGCTGAAAGTGCCCTCCTGACTTTGGGGTAAAGCATGGTTTCTACTGAGCTCCAGAATTGTACTTTCCCTGTGCATACTTTCTCTTACGATTGTCAATCTGCTCCTGCTTCCCTTCAATCATAAGAGCACGATCTACTAACTCCTGGTAGTTATTGAAAGTGGCTACCGTCAACTGCATGCTCAGCTCATCATTCAGTCCTTCTAGAAACTTCTCCTGCTTAGCTGCATCCGTAGCAACGTCATCTGGGCATAACGTGCTAGCTTACTAAAATCATCCACATACTGGCCAACTGTCCGTCCTCCTTGGCGTAAGTTGCGAAACTCACGCTTCTTCATGGCCATAGCTCCTGCTGAAACATGGGCAGTATGAAAAGCTTGCTGAAACTGATTCCATGTGACAGTGTCTACAGGGTAAGTGGCTGTAAAATTCTCCCACCATGCTGCTGCGGGTCCGTCAAGCTGATGTGCGGCAAACTTCACCCTTTCTCCATCCATGCATCCTGCAGTGGTCAACTCCCTCCCTATCTTACGGAGCCAATCATCTGCTACTATCGGCTCGGTGCTACTGGAAAACACCGGCGGATTTAACCTTAAGAAACGTGCCAGATGGTCAACAGGTGGTGGTGGTGGGTTGTTGTTGTTGTTGCCTTGGTTCTGTACCAATGTTTGAATCAAGGTATTCTGCTGCTAAATCAACTGAGTGATCTCTGGCGGGAAAACAAACTCGGGGTCGCGTCTCGGAGGCATCCGAGGGTTTAAAGGGGAGAGTTAAGAATAGAATGAGGTCTAGTGAGATAACACTACCCATATGCACATGAGACAAAAACACACAATATCATTTCAATCAATTCAAACAAGGGCATACAACGGTTTAACTATCGTTACAAAAGTGGTTGGACTAAAACTAATTAAATGGTGGAAAATTCTACTACTGTTATGGTGGTCAACTAGAAAAACTGATCCGATGAAGATTCCATGATATCTGCTCCAGCTTCATCAACATAGTCATCATCGCTGTCATTGGGATCCGAGTCGGTGTCGTCGATGATGATATAATCATCTGGGCAAGTAGGTTCATCCTCTTCCTCTCTGGGTGCTGATCCTCCCATGAATACTCCAATCTTCTCCTTAAGGTCACCGTTCTGTCTTACTAGAGCGACGATTTCTTCCATATAGTCCTTACGTGTAGCCTTGAGTTCTTCTTCCAGCTCCTTGATCTTGGTCATAGCCTTCTGTAGTTCCTTCATATCTGCGCACATCTGATTCTCCTGGCGTCGGATGTGTTGGTTTAACTCCTGAATATAAGCTGCGATTGATCTGTCCTTCCTGGTGGTGATCATCTCCCAATGCTCATCTCGGCGCCCACAAATCTGGTAGATAGTATTCTTGAGATCGTTGTAGTAAACTTCTCTAATTCGTCCCATGGCGATGTGTGCTGCCATGCTTTTTCCTAGGCTCCGTGTTGGTACATCAAAGGTAAACTCTATTGGCTCCGTGACTGGTGCAAATGTCCTTCCTGGAATGTAGACTTGAATCCTCCAGCGCTCCTCTTCGGGTAAAGTGGCGTTGAAAGTCCCAGTGAAGCTTGGTACTCCTATGTTCAGGTATCTAGTGGCTTCCTTCAAGTGACATCCAAAAGGTGAGTTATCATCTGGTTGTGCGAACTTGATCCTTGCATCCGCCATCCTAAAGAATAGAAAAGATGAGGAGTCAGAAAGGGAAAGAAAGAGTAGTGATCTAGGGCTTTAGCTTAGTGGCCGTGTCCTACAGTCAGCGTGTGCTCTGATACCACCTTGTAGCGACCAGACCTCAAATAGTCTGATCTCTTTGCTCAGTGTCATCCCTGGATCAGTAATGCTGACACCACATAGTACTTGGAGGATTTATAACAGAGTAGCAATCACACACTTATTACATCGAATGTCTCAAAAGAGAACTTATTAAAATAAATATGGCTTAAGGCCATCTAAAACAATAACAGCGGAAGACTTGGAAGATAAGTGAGTCCATCAACTCCAACGGCATCACTGAGTATAGAACTATGACCTAAAAGCACCTTACTCGTCGTCTGAAAAGTCTGCAACATGAAATGTTGCAGCCCGAAAACGGGTCAGCACATGGAATATGCTGGCAATGTAACACATAGAGAATAACAATGGAATAAGCTACACTACATGCAATCTGGCTGGTGTAAAAGCTCTATGGTTACAGTTTTGCATAAAGCCAGTTTTTCCCTACTGCAAAGGAATAAATTTATTTAACTATCATGGTGGTTGTTAAACATTGAGAATGGTTGACACCATTCTCAATCCCAATTAAAAGTACTCATTAAAACCCAACAATATTAAATTAGAGTAACATGATGAGATATTTGGCTTACACCCCAACACTCGGATTATGGTATCCAAAGGGCTCAAGGTTTGATCTGGTTGGATTCTCGGATGCTGATTATGCTGGTGACAAGGTGGATTGCAAGTCAACATCAGGCACATGTCATTTTCTTGGTCGATCACTTGTCTGTTGGTCTTCAAAGAAGCAGAACTGTGTGTCACTCTCAACTGCTGAATCTGAATACATTGCTGCTGGATCTTGTTGTGCTCAGCTTCTGTGGATGAAGCAAACTCTCAAGGACTATGACATCGATCTGAAGCAAGTCCCTCTCTTCTGCGACAATGAAAGTGCCATCAAGATTGCCAACAATCCAGTCCAGCACTCAAAGACAAAGCACATTGAAATACGTCATCACTTTCTCAGAGATCATGTTATGAAGAAAGATATAGATATCATGCACATCAACACTGAAGAGCAACTGGCAGATATCTTCACAAAGCCCTTGGATGAGAAAAGGTTTTGCAAGTTACGGTGTGAGCTAAATATCTTGGAATCCTCGAATGTCCTGTGATCAGGCACACATCCTAACACTTATGCATGTTGATGACTTAGATGTGCAACACACAAAGTAATGTATATCTTCAATCAATGAAGGTTTACACTCTGAGTGTGAATACATTAACATGGAATTTGACTTCGGAGCGCCACGATAATTGTGCGCCGTGTCTGGGTCTAATACTTCCTATACGGTGGGTAATGCCACCACCAAATTTCTCTGTTTGAAGTGTTTCACTCATGGCGTTACTTTTGCGAAGACTTCACATTTGGTTTGTCTCCAGTTTCAATTTATCTTCATGATTTACTGTGCTATGATGATTTGATGGCATATATATATATATATATACTAGCGTTCTGTCCTCTACAGCATTCACTTATAGCTATGTCTTCAAGTTGAATCTTTTGAACTAAGTGAATGTGATCGGACCCTAACCTCTCTATGCTTCCTATCTCAAACTCTATCTGTCCAAATCATATGCATTCTATTGAAACTGTCGAATGTCTTCTCTGCGTCCTAGTCAGCAGAAGACAAAGAGACAAACATTAAATCTGTTTTAAATGACTTATCTTTATTGTTGAAATCCGGAGAAGCCGGAACAACTCTCTGACATGCCTGGCGGGCGTGGGAACGTGGGACAATTCTAAGTATGTTGCATGCTTGCCACGTACCCCTCAGATGTGAACTGCCAGGGGCACCAGCGTAATTGCGCTGTGTCTCTCACCTACTTATAAATACTTGTCCCCTGCGGTAAAGAAATCCTTCTTCCACCTCTCCACCTCCGTCAAAACCCTAGCGCCACCGCTAGCTCGCGACGACGCCGGCGACGAAGCGCTTAGCTGCCGCGACTTCTCCGACGCCGTCCTCACACCGGCCGCGGACATCGTCCTCTCCGCCGTCGCCGTAGGTGTCCTCCGTCGCCAAGTTAGGGCACGGTGGGCTGAACTGCTCTGTCTCTCATTCTTCCCATGTAGCAGTTCGTCATGCGGTAATTATAAGTCTATTTTTACCACCTTTCTGATCTTCATAGATTCATCCTACTTACCGAAAGTGGTTTCTGCCTACTAAATGTTAGATCTATTATATCTGCATCTCATAATGCCTAGTCTATTCACTTAGATTTCCTATCTAGATTGATTCCTCACTTGTACTTATTCATGGATTGGTACAAATCTGTAGCGACCAGACCTCAAACAGTCTGATCTCTGTGCTCAGTGTCATCCCTGGATCAGTAATGCTGACACCACATAGTACTTGGAGGATTTATAACAGAGTAGCAATCACACACTTATTACATCGAATGTCTCAAAAGAGAACTTATTAAAATAAATATGGCTTAAGGCCATCTAAAATGATAACAGCGGAAGACTTGGAAGATAAGCGAGTCCATCAACTCCAACGGCATCACTGAGTATAGAACCACGACCTAAAAGCACCTTACTCGTTGTCTGAAAAGTCTGCAACATGAAACCTTGCAGCCCGAAAACGGGTCAGCACATGGAATATGCTGGCAATGTAACACATAGAGAATAACAATGGAATAAGCTACACTACATGCAATCTGGCTGGTGTAAAAGCTCTATGGTTACAGTTTTGGGTAAAGCCAGTTTTTCCCTACTGCAAAGGAATAAATTTATTTAACTATCATGGTGGTTGTTAAACACTAAGAATGGTTGACAGCATTCTCAATCCCAATTAAAAGTACTCATTAAAACCCAACAATATTAAATTAGAGTATCATGATGAGATTCACATGATATCCAGGTACTGGATACTCAAGATGTCCATAACCGGGGACACGGCTAACCATGATTAATTTATACACTCTGCAGAGGTTTGCGCACTTTTCCCCACAAGACTCGACCGCCTCCGTTTGATTTCTCACACTACATGATGTTTGAGAAACGGATGACCGAGACATAGTCTTTCGGAAGCACTAGCACCTTACATGTGGGTAGAACGGTACACCTACTTTCCCCTACATCTACTAGTCTACCCGTAAGAGTTCGCACAACTTAGTCAACTATGCCAGAGCCCATAATGGCTTGTGGCTGCACACGGAAGTTTCTAGTTTGAATAATCTCATGATCCCTTTGAGCCTGGGTGGCGGTCCGAAGAAATACAGGCAAGTCCTGATAGAAACCAGGTGCCTCAATCCACCCAGATGTGTGTTTAAGTTGCCACCTTAAATAAACCATTGATTAACAAACTCACATCTGTCATGGATACACTCACCCAATCCATGTCTACTAGCATAGCATGGCATAATAAGCAAACGTAGAAGTAACTCCCAAAGGTTTGATAATGAAACAGGTAATAGGTACTACCTCAACTACTTCCCATCCCACAATTTAATTAGATCCTATTCATGCAATGTTTGAGGATAGATCTAATGCATAAAACTGGATAGTAGAAAAGGTATGACCAAAGTGTTACTTGCCTTGCTGATGATCCGCAAAACCTAGAGACTCGAAGAAACAGGCGGCGCACTCCGGGTATTCTATCGCCGACAAACAAACAAACAAACATACCATAAGTACTCATCTAATGCACTGGTAAAACTCGAATAAAAGATTTAACCAGAATGTTCAACTTAAGAACTCCGGTTTGCAAAAAGAACCAAATCAAACAAAGCAACGAAGGTCAAACGGCGAAAGAAAACAGCTTCGTTTTACTAATCTGGATCTAAGTCAAATTTTACAGAAGCAAAAACTTGTTTAAGTTGATTATTCGGAAAGAGGGTTTTGAGGCGAAACTCCAGGCGCTTGAATCGCCTGATTCCGATAAACGAGCGAAAAGTTATACTAAAACGAAAATCGGATCAGGAATCGCGATCAGAAAAATCGCGGATTAAATCCGAGAAAAAGAAAAACGACGAACAGGCTGACGGACGAACGTTCGTTGACTAAACAGATCTGACGAGCACGTTTGTTAAAACGAACGAACGAGCGAACGCTCGCTAATTAAACTAAACCGAAATTAAAACTGATCTAACGAAAAACCGAAAAAGAAAAAAACGAAGAAAAACCCGCTTGGTTTTTTATAATAAAAAACCGGCGACACGCGAATCGAGGCGGCGGCGAACCTCGGCGGCGGCGGCGGCGAAGTCCGGCGATGCTCCGGCGGCAACGGCG
>NC_041381.1:651554263-651607364 GCF_002162155.2 Triticum dicoccoides | reverse complement strand
CCCAAACTACCTTTCGAGCTACAAAACAAAGCCCGAGCCCGGCCCGAGTGTCAAGCCCGGCCCGGCTCGGCCCGGGTTTTTCGGGCCGGGCTCGGGCCTGGTCGTCGGGCCGGGCTGCCCATGCCCGGGTTTAGTTAGGGTTAGGGTTTGGCGCGGGTGTGGGCCGGCGGCGGCTGGCGGGGCGGGGCGGCCCGGCCTGGGGGGCGCCAGGGCAGCGCTATATATAGTGCCTCCCGAGCGGAGTCCCGCTCGGGCACGGCCCGTAGGTCGGTTGCGTTTTTTTTAAATAATTCCACGCAGAAGAAAAATAAAAAGAAATACTAAACGGACTCCAAAATTCCCGAAATAAATTTTCCCCAGCTTCTAAAATCAAGCCGGACAAGATGAACATTTATTTGGGCCTAAATGCAATTTTGAAAAACGCACATTTTTCCTAAATTCAAATAAAAGGCGGAAAAACTCCAAAATAAATCTTATTTGATTTTTTTTAAAATCTTCATTATTTCTTTATTTTGGGAAAGTCATTTTATTCCCTCTCTGAATTTTTGGTAGTAGAAATAATTGAAGATAAAATAAATAAAATCAAATGATCCTATTTTCAAAATTTGAGAAAAACTCAAATAAGAAAATAACGAAATCCCCAACTCTCTCCGTGGGTCCTTGAGTTGCATAGAATTTCTAGGATCAAGCCAACGATGCAACAAAAATATGATATGCAATGATGATCTATGTATAACATTCCAAATTGAAAATTTGGGATGTTACAAAATCTGGAACCAACTCACCACATATAAGTGAATGTCTTCGCATCATGAGGTCAATGTCTTCAAACTGATTTATCTTCAAAATCTTCTGAGAATGCATATGACCTCTTCCCCTTCCCTCGCATCTCTAATGCTGTCATAGGTACATGTCCGTGGGAGAATCCCTTGGTTCTCATAGTCTGCATTCGTTTGCAGAATACTTACAGCATCATATCAATTCTCCTGAAGCCAGTTCCTGCTTGACCAGCAAGCGTAAATCTCTGAAGCCTCTGAACGTATTGAAGCCATTCAGCTTGACATTCATGGCTGCAGAAAAATCAGCAAGGAAGGGTGGCAGACAGCGTCGTGGGGGAACTTCGAAGGATCTGCCTGAGGATCTGGCAGAAATGTATAAAACAGATCCTGAAGAAGATTACAATCAGCGCAAGATTCGAATCCAATGGATTCGACGCTATTGGGCTGAACAGTGGTATAAGTACAAGTTCGTCACCCAGGAGTACGCAGAGAAATATGCTATCAAGAGCCCTTGGGTGATATTCTCTATCGAGGCCTTCCCCGCAAGAACAAAGCTGAAGCCATTGCGCAAGAAATCTATCCTTGCATGGTCCGTGGGCCACAGCCTGAAGAAGCCGACCCATCATCATTGCTCTGGTGTCGCGACAACAATCTCTTCAAGCGCAACTTCCAGTTTGCTATGTCTTCAGCAAAGGAAAACAAGAAGTCATGGGGATTAGACTTCAAGCCTGGTCCCTCTGCTCCCCGTGAGGATGGGACACGTGAAGCTGAAGAGAATAGAATTGGCCCCTTTGCAAACCTTGATGGTCTCATCTCCTACGTCTTGGTTCATGGTGCTAGAGTGGATCACCCCAACAATGATGCTGATTCTGATGAAGCCCCTGCTCCTACTCCAAGGCCGAAGAAGCCAAAGAAGGTTAAGGTTACATCATCAGCCGCACCTCCAAAAGCTTCTCGTGTGAAGCCATTGGCCACTGCACCTCCTGAAGCCAATGTGCGGTCTGAAGATCAATCTCGTATCTCCAAGAAGACGGAGAAGAAAAGGCAACTTGTCAGGCATACTGATCAAGCTCTGACTCCTGCTACTATTCTGCGTGAAGAACCCATTGATCTATCAAGTAATGAAGATCTTGTGGATGATGCTCTTGAGCAGCTGATAAAGAGCAAGGAAGAAGCAGAAATCTTCAACAACTTGCCTCTCTTTGATGTGGCCACCATCCACAATTTCATTGATGAGTGGTTCGACACCCCAAACTTCAGCTTTGAAGATTTACAGCTTCCAATTGGCCTCAGCGTCTCTTTCAATGGCGCCATTGCCTCTGAGCTGGCTCTCGCTCAGCGAATTGTTGAGCTCAAGAACAAGATTGATTATGAGAAGGCTCAATTCAAGAAGCATGTGGCCAAGCTGAGTGTTCAAGACGTCAGGAACTTTAAGGTCATGCTGCATGAGCTTAAAGAAGCTTTTCTGAAGAAGCGCCAAGAAGCTCAAGGCTCTCGTGAGCGCATGAAGAGTTTGGCTGATAAGTGTGTGCTTGCCTACAATGAGGCTGAGAAGCGCAAGTCACTTGGCCGTCCTGGCATTGACCCCAGGATGGCAGCAAAGAAAAAGAAGAAGCTTCCTGCTGATCAGCCTGCGCCTTCAAGCCAAGAAGCTCCACGTATTATCTTCCCAAGTAGCATGACTGGCTCGAAGCCAAAGGTCACCACAACTGCTTCAGAACAGAAGAAGACGAGGGCTGCAGAGGCCGAAGCCAGAAAGAGGAAGAATACTGAAGCCTCTGATGCCGCTCCCTCCAAGAAGAAGCACAAGACCAAGAAGAATTGGGCTGCTCCCATAGAGCCCCTTTTTGTTGAACCCATCTCAGTCATTCATCCTGCATCTGCATCCCAAGAACTTCACACGACTGTTCATGAGCCTGCTTCCATAGAGGCTCCTGAAGCTGAAGATATTCCAGCAGCTGAACCCACCACTGCTGAAGACATTGGTCATCATGACAATGTTGAAGATGATGAAGTTCTTCCTCAGATCGAATACAATGTGGTATCATCGCCTGTTCGTACGAACAGCGAACTCATCAGCATTGGTCGTCCTCTGACGCAAATTGCACAGGATGATTCATGGGCTGATCGCCCGCAAGAACAAGACTCCCCCAACACTCCCCAACAACAACAACAAGTCACAACATTCGTACAAGCTGAAGAGGATGAGGGCCTGCCCACTCCATCTCCAAAAGCGTCGCCAGTACTTCAAAGGCTTCGCAAAGGACCAAGGCCTCAAGCTCCTCTTCCGAGTGTTCCAGAAGGAGAAGTGCATTATCAACCTGTTGCGCGTCAATGTTTTCAGAAGCCACTCCTGCTGTGAATGTCTCTACGTCTGAAGCACCTGCTGCTGAAGACAATCCGGCTGCATCAGCCGATGAAGAACGTCAAGAAGAATGTGTCTCTACTCCCCCCATTCCTGAAGAAATAGTTCATGAAGTGAACTTGTCAATGCCTGACCCTCCAGCTCCTCAAGTGAAGGTTGAAAATCCTGAAGCTGCCACAACCAACGCAAGTGAAGCCGATGACATTGTCATGGATGAAGCTAATGTGGAGCTTGCAACAACCAGTGTGCCTGAAGCTAATGCGGCCACTGCACCTGAAGCTAGTGAGGCTACTGCTTCTGAAGCACCTGTTGTGCAGCCTGAAGCCTCAGTTGCTGCCACTGCTCCTGTTCCGCACCAAGGCCCTACAATTGAGCAAGCATACAACCATGGCGAGCTCATCACAGTAAGATGGCCCGTTCTGGTCCCTCCGCCTAATGTCTCTAGTCCTCAATTTGACTATCACATTGAGCATAGGCCTCAAGTCCAGAAGCCCAAACCAAGACTGCCAAGGTTTCCTGGTACTGCCACCGCTGTTGGGTCTTTCAATGCAAATGGCTTCAAGAGCCACAACACATTCTTTGACAGCTCAAAGAACCCCTACACGAAGCCAAGAATATCATCAGATCGGTTCTGGAGCCATCCACAGTGAAGCTATTACTCCTATGTTCTGTATGATCAAGGGTGCATCTTCCCTCATATGCGCCTCGACACTAAAGCCATTACTGGACTCCCCTGCTTAGAAGAAGCACTTGACTGCTTTCGTGATGCTGGGCTGCTCAGTTTTGTCACAGATAAAGAACACTGGAATGAAGAACTATTGCTTCAATTCTATGCCACACTGCACATTCGCGGCTACAACAGAGATACGAAGACTTGGGTTCTCGAGTGGATGACCGGAAACGTTCATCATGAAGCCAAAGCTATGGATATCATCGAGCTTACACGCCTGTCCACTCCCGGAGAACTCTATGAACCTGGCTGTCAACATCATCGCAATGCCCTGGAAAGCATCTTTCATAGGCCTAAACCCAATATGAGTCAGATGCTGAGCATGATGAAGCCTTTACCCCGTGACGCTGAATATCCAACAGAGTTCTTTGTTGAAGACCTTGAGTATCTGCCACACACCATATATCACATCATCAGGCGGACTCTATGGCCTATCAAAGGACATTCATCAGCGGCAAAGCTTGAAGGAGCTATGAAGACTTTGGTCTTCTACATTTTCAATGGCATCAGCTTCAATGCACAAGATTTCTTCATCAGACAACTTGCTGCCTCCGGCTCTGATCTCTTTGGTCTGAAGTTTTATGCTCCATGGGTCATGCGCCTCATAAAGCGACACTCTACTGTCAACTATCAACCTTCTGCTCGCAATCATGTGATTTTTCTACCTGAGGTTGATATGTCAGTTGAAGCTATATATCCTGACCCAGCCAAGAAGCCTCTTTGTCTTCAGAATGCCGAGCACCAAAGCTTCACTCAACCCATTGAAGGTGTTCAAGCAGCTACACGAATCTATCCATTGGCTGGAAATACTCGTCTGCCTCATCGAGCACCTACTGAAGCCACTGAAAGCACCATTGCCCAAAGGCCTCGGAAGCATTCTCGCGTTCTCAATGATCGAGAACTTGTGGCCCTTCATCAGAAACAGGATAAACATCACTTTTGGCTCAAGAGACAGATGCAAAGCCTCTTGGTGGATGTCAATCGCATTCGCAACCTTGCCACCAAGAATGCCTTTGTTGCTCACGAAACTTGCCGGCGATCATGGAAGAGTTTGACCCTGCTTAGTGCTGAAGCAGATTGTCAAGACGATGGCTTCAATGAAAGATTTCAGTTTGACTCCACTCCTCCATGGAATGCTGTCTTACGAAGAACTCCATCTCTTGAAGACTCTGAATATTCTTCCTCCGCGGCAATAGTAAATGCCAGAGTGATCAATGATGAAGATGATGCTACTTCACCACCTCCTACTACTACTGCGCGCATCGACACTTCACCAAGTTCATCTGCACCGCCACCCAACGACAACAACCCTGCTGCTTCACCTACTCATCAAGAAGACGAGTAGATGCTCTATGTCTTCAAACCTTTTTGGTCATTACTGACAAAAGGGGGAGAAGCGTATGAGTTGATAGTCTTCAAGCAGGTTCATATGGGCGTTTGCGTTATATTTTGCCTCGTGCTTACAACTCTTGCATTTTGAAACATTTGGTTCTCTGAGTTGTAACACTTAAACTTGATGGTCGTCTGCTACTTATTTGCATTTCCATGTGCGATGATAACTTCCACACTCCTGCAGACGTCCATTTTTCATTATGCATGTCGTCCTATATGCTATATCATTTCATGCATGATGAATTATCTTCATAAGTTGAAGTGGATCTCCACAAGTACAACCTGCCATGTGCATTTGCATTCCAAAAGCAAAATTATTTATATGCACATCTTCAGGGGGAGCCCTTGCTACTTATGAAGACAAATTCCTATCCTTTACAATTTCACATACTTTATCCCCGTTGAAAACTTCAACCAGTTTGTCATCAATCACCAAAAAGGGGGAGATTGTAAGTGCATCTAGTGCCACCCCTAGTTGGTTTTGGAGTATTGACGACAAAGTTGGTTGAGGGACTAATGCGTTTGTGAGAATTGCAGGATAACGCAGGAAGTGTCCCTCAATGATTCGGTTTACCTACCGGAGATGACCCCTAAAAATGTATGAAGACATTGACGACAATGGTGGTATGAGAAGATATTCATATTGAAGACTATGACATGAGAAGACATTGCGTGAAGACTATGGAGCACGAAGACTGTGTGGTTTCGTTGTTTCCTTTTCTTCTTTGTTGAGTCATAGGAACCACCGTACTGTTAAGTGGGGTCCAAGTGAACTAATTCAGAGTGACTAAAGTGATGCTCAACCCAAATCCTATGTCTTCGAGCGAAGACAATGAGAGCAAATCTTATCCAGAGTTGGATGAGTCAGCTTTGCTTGTAGCCCAAGTAAAGTTGCCATGTGTGTTTGAAATCTGACCATTGGAACATGTGTCAGTTCCTTAGTGACCCAGGGTCATTTCGGACAAATCAGGTCGGGTTGCCTAGTGGCTATAAATAGCCCACCCCCTACACCATAAATTGGTGGCTGCTCAGAGTTAATATACGGCTTTTGTCGTTTTAGAGCAACCCACCTCGAAGCATTTGAGAGAGAGAAATCCATGCGAGGACAAAGCCCAAACACCTAGAGCCAAAGAGTGTTAGGCATCACTGAAGTCTTTCTGTCTGTGTGACCTGAAGACTTATTACACTTGAGGACTGTGTATCCTCCAGCCGGTTAGGCGTCGCGTTCTGAGCATCCAAGAGTCATTGTGGATTGCCGGGTGAACGAAGTTTGTGAAGGTTTGGAAGTCTACCTTGAAGACTTACCAGAGTGATTGGGCGAGAACTAAGTGTCCTTAGCTCAAGGGGAGTAAGGTGAAGACACGGTCTTCTGAGTTGAATCTCAGCCTCCCTAACCAGACGTACAGTTGTCACAGCAACTGGAACTGGTCCAACAAATCATGTGTCTTCGACAAGCAACTGGTTCTATCTCTTCCCTCCTTTACTTTGAGTTTGTCTTCGTGAAGTCATTGCTTATCGTCTTATCTGATTGACTTCATTGCTTAACTACTATTGTTGATTGGCTTCATACTATCTTCCATCCTGATCCTACTACCTAGCTGCTATTAATCTTCGAACGTTAATGCTATTGCATACTTGATTATGGCTTGCTTGTTGTAGTTTATCTTCCGCTGCATATCAATTAGGTTGTTTCTATTGTTTGTCTTCGAAACTTCCATGTTTTGAAGACTTTCCTAAAAATCGCCTATTCACCCCCCCCCCCTCTAGTCGATAACTAGCACTTTCAACCAGCTTACTGCTCCACGATTCAACATATACACGTATCCGGTTTGTGACTTAGAGTTATCCAGATTTGTGTCGAAGCTAGCATCGACGTAACCCTTTACGACGAGCTGTTCGTCACCTCCATAAACGAGAAACATGTCCTTTGTCCTTTTCAGGTACTTCAGGATATTCTTGACCGCTGTCCAATGGTCCTTGCCGGGATTACTTTGGTACCTTCCTACCAAACTTACGGCAAGGTTTACATCAGGTCTGGTACACAGCATGGCATACATAATAGATCCTATGGCTGAGTCATAGGGGATGACACTCATATCTTCTTTATCTTTTGCCGTGGTCGGGCATTGAGCCGAGCTCAATCTCACACCTTGCAATACAGGCAAGAACCCTTTCTTGGACTGATCCATTTTGAACTTCTTCAATATCTTATCAAGGTATGCGCTTTGTGAAAGACCTATGAGGCGTCTCGATCTATCCCTATAGATCTTGATGCCTAATATGTAAGCAGCTTCTCCAAGGTCCTTCATTGAAAAACACTTATTCAAGTAGGCCTTAATGTTGTCCAAAAGTTCTATATCATTTTCCATCAAAAGTATGTCATCTACATATAATATGTGAAATGCTACAGAGCTCCCACTCACTTTCTTGTAAACGCAGGCTTCTCCATAAGTCTGCATAAACCCAAACGCTTTGATTATCTCATCAAAGCGAATGTTCCAACTCCGAGATGCTTGCACCAGCCCATAAATGGATCGCTGGAGCTTGCATACCTTGTTAGCATTCTTAGGATCGACAAAACCCTCCGGCTGCATCATATACAGTTCTTCCTTAAGATATCCGTTAAGGAATTACGTTTTGACGTCCATCTGCCATATCTCATAATCATAGTATGGAGCAATTGCTAACATGATTCGGACGGACTTCAGCTTCGCTACGAGAGAGAAAGTCTCATCGTAGTCAACCCCTTGAACTTGCCGATAACCCTTAGCGACAAGTCGAGCTTTATAGATGGTAACATTACCATCCGCGTCCGTCTTCTTCTAAAAGATCCATTTGTTTTCTATCACTCGCCGATCATCGGGCAAGTCTGTCAAAGTCCATACTTTGTTTTCATACATGGATTCTATCTCGGATTGCATGGCTCCAAGCCATTTGTTGGAATCTGGACCCGTCATCGCTTCCTCATAGTTCGAAGGTTCACCGTTGTCTAACAACATGATTTCCAGGACAGGGTTGCCATACCACTCTGGTGTGGAACGTGTCCTTGTGGACCTACGAAGTTCAGTAGCAACTTGATCCGAAGTACCTTGATCATCATCATTAATTTCCTCTCCAGTCGGTGTAGGCACCACAGGAACATTTTCCTGAGCTGCACTACTTTCCGATTCAAGAGGCAGTACTTCATCGAGTTCTACTTTCCTCCCACTTACTCCTTTCGAGAGAAACTCTTTTTACAGAAAGGATCCGTTCTTGGCAACAAATGGATCTAAGGTAGAAGGTATACCCAATGGTTTCCTTAGGGTATACCCAATGGTTTCCTTAGGGTATCCTATGAAGACGCATTTTTCCGACTTGGGTTCGAGCTTTTCAGGTTGAAGTTTCTTGACATAAGCATCGCATCCCCTTACAAACGACAGCTTAGGTTTCTTCCCAAACCATAATTCATACGGTGTCATCTCACGGATTTAGACGGAGCCCTATTTAAAGTGAATGTAGCTGTCTCTAGAGCGTATCCCCAAAATGATAGCGCTAAATCGGTAAGAGACATCATAGATCGCACCATATCCAATAGAGTGCGATTACGATGTTCGGACACACCGTTACGCTGAGGTGTTCCAGGCGGTGTGAGTTGTGAAACGATTCCACATTTTCTTAAGTGTGTACCAAATTCGTGACTTAAATATTCTCCTCCACGATCTGATCGTAAGAATTTTATCTTTCAGTCACGTTGATTCTCTACCTCATTCTAAAATTCCTTGAACTTTTCAAAGGTCTCAGACTTGTGTTTCATCAAGTAAACATACCCATATCTACTCAAGTCATCAGTGAGAGTGAGAACATAACGATATCCTCCGCGAGCCTCAACGCTCATTAGACCGCACACATCGGTATGTATGATTTCCAATAAGTTGGTTGCTCGCTCCATTGTTCCAGAGAACGAAGTCTTGGTCATTTTGCCCATGAGGCATGGTTCGCATGTGTCAAATGATTCATAATCGGGAGACTCTAAAAGTCCATCAGCATGGAGCTTCTTCATGCGCTTGACACCAATGTGACCAAGGCGGTAGTGCCACAAGTATGTGGGACTACTGTTATCAACTTTACATCTTTTGGTATTTACACTATGAATATGTGTAATATTACGTTCGAGATTCATTAAGAATAAACCATTGACCATCGGGGCATGACCATAAAACATATCTCTCATATAAATAGAACAACCATTATTCTCGGATTTAAATGAGTAGCCATCTCGTATTAAACGAGATCCAGATACAATGTTCATGCTCAAACTTGGCACTGAATAACAATTATTAAGGTTTAAAACTAATCCCGTAGGTAAATTAGAGGTAGCGTGCCGACGGCGATCACATCGACCTTGGAACCATTCCCGACACGCATCGTCACCTCGTCCTTCGCCAGTCTCCGCTTATTCCGCACTCCTGCTGTGAGTTACAAATATGAGCAACGGCACCGGTATCAAATACCCAGGAGTTACTACGAGTACAGGTAAGGAACACATCAATTACATGTATATCAAATATACCTTTAGTGTTGCCGGCCTTCTTGTCTGCTAAGTATTTGGGGCAGTTCCGCTTCCAGTGACCCTTCCCTTTGCAATAAAAGCACTCAGTCTCAAGCTCTGCTCCATTCTTTGACTTCTTCCCAGCAACTGGCTTACCGGGTGCGGCAACATCCTTGCCGTCCTTCTTGAAGTTCTTCTTACCCTTGCCCTTCTTGAACTTGGTGGTTTTATTGACCATCAACACTTGATGTTCTTTCTTGATTTCTACCTCTACCGACTTCAGCATTGAAAATACTTCAGGAATAGTTTTCACCATCCCCTGCATATTGTAGTTTATCACAAAGCTCTTGTAGCTCGGTCGGAGCGACTGAAGGATTCTGTCAATGACCGCCTCGTCCGGGAGGTTAATGTCCAGCTGGGACAGGCGGTTGTGCAACCCAGACATTTTGAGTATGTGCTTACTGACAGAACTATTTTCCTCCATCTTACAACTATAGAACTTGTCGGAGACTTCATATCTCTCGACCCGGGCATGAGCTTGGAAAACCATTTTCAGCTCCTCGAACATCTCATATGCTCTGTGTTGCTCAAAACGCTTTTGGAGCCCCGGTTCTAAGCTGTAAAGCATGCCGCACTGAACGAGGGAGTAATCATCAGCACGTGACCGCCAAGCGTTCATAACGTCTTGGTTCTCTGGGATGGGTGCTTCACCTAGCGGTCCTTCTAGGACATATGCTTTCTTGGCAGCTATGAGGATGATCCTCAGGTTCCGGACCCAGTACGTATAGTTGCTGCCATCATCTTTCAGCTTGGTTTTCTCTAGGAATGCGTTGAAGTTCATGTTGACATGAGCGTTGGCCATTTGATCTACAAGACATATTTTGCAAAGATTTTAGACTAAGTTCATGATAATTAAGTTCATCTAATCAAATTATTTAATGAACTCCCACTCAGATTAGACATCCCTCTAGTCATCTAAGTGTTACATGATCCGAGTCAACTAGGCCATGTCCGATCATCACGTGAGACGGACTAGTCATCATCGGTGAACATCTCCATGTTGATCGTATCTTCCATACGACTCATGTTCGACCTTTTGGTCTCTGTGTTCCGAGGCCATGTCTGTACATGCTAGGCTCGTCAAGTTAACCCTAAGTGTTTTTGCATGTGTAAAACTGTCTTACACCCGTTGTATGTGAACGTAAGAATCTATCACACCGGTCATCACGTGGTGCTTCGAAATGACGAACTTTAGTAACGGCGCACAGTTAGGGGGAACACTTTCTTGAAATTATTATAAGGGATCATCTTATTTACTACCGTCGTTCTAAGTAAACAAGATGCATAAACATAATAAACATCACATGCAATTATATAGTAGTGATATGATATGGCCAATATCATATAGCTCCTTTGATCTCCATCTTCGGGGCTCCATGATCATCTTCGTCACCGGCATGACACCATGATCTCCATCATCATGATCTCCATCATCGTGTCTCCATGAAGTTGCTTGCCAACTATTACTTCTACTACTATGGCTAACGTTTAGCATTAAAGAAAGTAATTACATGGCGTTAAATCATTGACACGTAGGTCATACAATAATTAAGACAACTCCTATGGCTCCTGCCGGTTGTCATACTCATTGTCGGTGTCAAAACCGGTGGATCTCTGGTAGGGGGTCCCGAACTGTGCGTCTAGGCGGATGGTAACAGGAGACAAGGGACACGATGTTTTACCCAGGTTCGGGCCCTCTCGATGGAGGTAAAACCCTACGTCCTGCTTGATTGATATTGATGATGTGGGTATTACAAGAGTAGATCTACCACGAGATCAAGGAGGCTAAACCCTAGAAGCTAGCCTATGGTATGATTGTTGTTATCGTTGTTGTCCTACGGACTAAAACCATCTGGTTTATATAGACAGTGGAGAGGGCTAGGGTTACATAGAGTCGGTTACAAAGGTAGGAGATCTACATATCCGTATCGCCAAGCTTGCCTTCCACGCCAAGGAAAGTCCCATCCGGACACGGGACGAAGTCTTCAATCTTGTATCTTCGTAGTCTTGGAGTCCGGCCGATGATGATAGTTCAGCTATCTGGACACCCCCTAGTTCAGGACTCCCTCAGTAGCCCCTGAACCAGGCTTTAATGACGATGAGTCCGGCGTGCATATTGTCTTCGGCATTGCAAGGCGGGTTCCTCCTCCGAATAATTTGTAGAAGATTGTGAACACCAGGATAGTGTCCGGCTCTGCAAAATAAATTCCACATTCCACCGTAGAGAGAATAATATTAACACAAGTTCAATCTGCTGACGTATTTCGTGGCATGACATCACACCACAACCAAGCCTTTACTTGAATCGTTTTTATTATACCACCTTAGCGCGTTTAGCGAAGCGGTTTCCTTGGCATGTCTTGTCGAACGTGGGTAACCCAACTGCGCCATTGATTGCGGCGCTTGGGAGAAAAGCAAGTTTTATCAGGCCGGTGGGGACGTATAGTTTCGTCCGCCCATATATAAGGGGATAAGGATCCACCTTTTTACCTATGCCTTCTTCCTCCTTTGCTTATCCATCTCCGCGCACTCGAGCTCCAGCGCCCAAGTTCGCACATCTCACCTCAACCTCCTCCAACTATGTCCGGGGCGGGAGGCAAGTGGATGGCCTCCTCCGTTACGGAGGGGCACGTCAAGAAGCTGCGCGGCGCCGGATATCTGTCCAGCGACATCGCGCACCGGCTCCCCGACGAGGGGCAGCTCATCCCCACCCCCAGGCCCCATGAGAGGGTAGTATTCCTTACCCATTTCCTCCGCGGACTGGGCTTCCCACTTCACCCCTTTGTCCGGGGGCTCATGTTCTACTACAGCCTGGATTTCCATGATCTGGCCCCGAATTTTATCCTCAACATCTCGGCGTTTATCGTCATGTGCGAGGCCTTCCTCCGCATCCAGCCCCACTTCGGCTTGTGGCTCAAGACCTTCAATGTCAAGCCGAAGGTTGTGAAGGGGAGTCAAGCGGAGTGTGGAGGCGCCATGGTGGGCAGGATACCCGACGTCACTTGGCTCGAGGGCGCCTTCGTGGAAACCATCAAGGGGTGGCAATCGGGGTGGTTCTACATCACCAAGCCGCGTGACCCTAAATGGGCAGCGGCCCCCGAATTCAAATCTGGCATCCCTACACGGCTCACCTCTTGGAAAGAGAGTGGCCTGACTTGGGGCGATTCGGAGGAGCTGACCGGACTCCAAGCCTGCATCCAGAAGCTGGTGGACAAGAGGCTCAAGCTTGTCAACGTAGTCCAGGTTATGCTCATCCGCCGGATCCTCCTATGCCAACAACGGGCCTTTAAATTGTGGGAGTTCGATCCGGCTCAGCACCGAACCTTGAGCGGGCTCTTCGACACTGGATACGAAGATGCCTGGAAGGTGTTGTTTAAGGGCGCCGAGGCTCCCGCATCCGCTACCGAAGATCGCGGATTCCGCTCGCAGCGCCAGGCTAGCGAGGTAAGCGATTCTACTCTTTACGGGACACTTGTTTTTCATAGTTTGACTCCATGCGGGATCTAAACTCCCTCTCCTTTGATAGGACTGGCTGGAGAAGGCCGAGCAGACCTAGTGGATGCCTGTTTAGCGGGGCTGCTGGTTCCGGCACCCCATGTGGTGTCGGAGAAGAATGCCAAGAAGGAGGCCACGGGCACTCGAAAGAGTTCCCGTTTTCAGGTGTCCGATGACTCCGAGGCGGACTCCTCCCCCGAGGACGAGGAGGAGAAGAAAAAGGCCTCTCTCCCAGCGGGGGGAGGGAAGAAAAGGAAGGCCTCCCCAGCGAGGGAGGCCGAAGGGTCCAAGAAGGGAAGAACTCTTCCCCCGGACTGTTCCGCCAACGCCGGTGACGACGACGAGGATTGGCCTCCAAGGGCCAAGCCCCTGGCGAGATCATAAGTATCCGGACTCCCGAATGACTTCATGATTTTTCTTTTTGCCACATGGTGTCTTTCTAACGCCGCATACAACCCTGCAGTCTGCCCAAGGACGATCTTCCCGCTTCGTCGAGCGGGTCCTTGGGCTCGTCGGATGTGAACAATACTTCACTTCCAACCGCCTCCTCTCCCCGTGACGCTGACGATGCCGAGGTGGGATCCCAGAGAGGGACCCACCCGGAGGAGGACCCGGAGGTGCCACAGGGCGACCTCCCGGACTTCATGCCGGACTCCGCACCGGAACCTGCAGTGGTTCCGGAGTCCGGCGGGCGGCCCCTTCGTAAGAAGGGCAAGACCGTGGCGCCGGCGGCCTCCATCCAACCGGAGGCGCCGGATAACTTGCTGGAGGCACTCAACGGCGCTTCCATCGAGGAGGAGCACCGCACTGGCATGAGTGCGGTGATTCAGAAGGTCCAGCTCGCCAAAAGCGGGATGACCGAAGCCTGCAGCAGCCTTCTATCAGGCTTTGAGGTAAGAATATTAATATATGTAAAATAGTACCGCATAGACAGTAGCCCCTGATGCTCGGTTCGGTGTTCGGAAAGAAAAGCCGGACTTAGGATCTAAAAAGATATACGCAGGAGTCTTAATAAATATGTCAATATGGGATTGCAGGCTGCGCTGCTGACCTCTGCCGCACTGACTGCGGAGGTCAATGCTTTGAAGCAAAGCCTCGAGCGGTCCGAGAACGAGCTCGGCCGTGCCAAGAAGCAGCTTGAGGACAAGGAAGGTGAGTAACACCTTATTAAAGTTGTACCTTACAGAAAAGGATTTGGTTGCAATATAAATGACAAGGATAACATCGGTACTTCAGGGGCCACGCACGAGGTGGCAACCTTGAAGGAGGCGGTGTCCGCGGCCGAACGTAATGCGGCCGTGGAACGTGATGGGCCAGAGAAGCATGTGGCGCGGGTGGCTGAGGTACAGCAAGAGCTCCAGGCTCTCATGGAAAAGCATGAGGGTTTGGAGCGCGACTCGAAGACTCGAGAGTCCGAGCTTGCATCGGCTCTTGAGAATGCCAAAGCCGCTAAGGCCGAAGCCCACAAGGCCCTTCAGGAGATCGAGGCGTTGAAGAAAATAGCGACGGGTAAGGCATTTTTCATGCAAAGCAAGCATGTGAATGTGAATTACATGTTACTTACCCGAATTCGGAGCTCTCCAGGAGCGTTCGTAGATCTGCCCCGCAGCGTGTCCGATGCTGCCGCTTTCTACAGGGCCGAGGAGGGGAGCTCGACGGAGAAGGTCTTCTGGTCTCAGTATGCTGAGGCCGGACATCCGGTGCCCCTTAGCGACCAGCTGAAGCAGCTGGTCGAGCTCCACAAGGTGGCCGAACAGGCCATGAAGGGCCTCATAGTTCGGCTTTGGCCCGATGAGGCCATGCCTGGGAGCTACTTCGGCCTGGTGCGGCGGCTGGTGGATGCTTATCCATGGGTTGAGGTCATCAAGCGATCCGCCTGTATTGAAGGTGCCCGTCGGGCCCTTGCCCGTGCTAAGGTGCACTGGGGCAAGATGGATGCTGAGAAGCTTGTGACGGACGCGCCACCGCCAGGCAAGGAGTATCGCACGCCCGAGATGTATTACAAGAGTGTCCTGAAGGGTGCCCGCACTATTGCGGGTGAGTGCTCCAATAATGTAATATTTGAGTAGACTCGCATTTTGTTATCCTGTGCGCTGAAAACTTTGTTCATATGCGCTAAGCAACGCTTGTTGATTTAAAATATTACCTTCTGTGCGGCTATTTATCAAATCTGAGAGATGGCAAGTCGTCGGCTTCAGCCCCCATGCCACGAGTGCTGGGGTGTTCGGGATGAATTTGAGCACTCTTGTTCCCATATTTGGGTCCATCTAGGGAGGCGCTCAACACAACGAACTAGGCAACCGGACTTATAATGCTTGAACACTCTCACTTAGCCATAGAATTCTATAATTTTAAATTTCGGCGAAGCCCCTAGTGTTCGGAAGGCCGAATTCGGGGCGCTATCCACGCCTGGGCCGAACAAAGCCGGTTCCTCGCTCTAAGCGGCATAAGTCTTTAGGGACTCGAAAAAAACCTCTCGAATAGCGACCGGCTCTCGCCGCATCATGACGGTCAGTTTTAGCTTTCTCCACTGAGGTGCTCGCCCAGCTCAACCGGGGCGCAATCGAGTGGTTCTCCCAGTGCTACCTTAACCGATAGAACGGAACGTAAGGTACCAAAACATGGGAGTCGGGCAAACCCAACTATTGACCCAAGACATGATTCGGAGCCGATGCATATAATGCTATAAGTTCGGGGTGCCGCACTTGTGAAAGTGTTCGGACTTATCACACCATAATGTGGGGAACTTAAGCCCCTGGTGTATTTAGCCGTACCAAAGTGTATGGATGCGGCATGTCATAAATGAACATATGTATAAGAAAGGAATGCGATTAAAAGCAAAAAGGTGTTGCATTGTTTATTCAAGAAATACTGCCATGGATGCAGGACGATACAAATAGTGCGATAAGCAAGGGATGGGACTATTAAACATGTCCCCCTCCAGGGGTAGGTTGCGGAAAGGTGTATAAAATAGATTTAGTGCTCGTAATGGAGACCACCTGGATATTCGTCGTAGCCTTTCTCCTTCCCTGGCTGTTGCATCGTGAGTTCGGCCGGTCTAATGCCGCACAGGGCCTTTGGTGAAAGGAGTCCTGTGGGTAAGAAAAAAAAGGAATGACACACTTGGGAGCCCCTGATGTGGTTGAGCCGCATTCTGGGCCTGTCGTGGTCGTGCCCCTTCCCCTATGCCCATGGTATCTCCAGAGCGTAATGATGTACGCGAAGGACCAGTCTTGCAATCTTGCGAGGGCTGGGGTTGGGGCCGCATTGCTACGCATGCTAGGAACGTGGTAGGTGGTCTTGTTGTAGGTTACTCCGGGCGCGTTTAGTCGTGTCCGGTCGCTTAACGGCCGGACTCAAGAATTGCCTTAAGAGGCTGCATTGTACTTCTGCTGCGAGAGCCGCTGTATGTTCCTCCGTTCGGAGGGAGCGTTCGGTGTTTCCGTTGACCGTGATGACTCCTCGAGGGGCTGGCATCTTGAGCTTGAGGTATGTGTAGTGCGGCACCGCGTTGAACTTTGCAAACGCGGTCCGTCTGAGCAGAGCATCATAGCCGCTGCGGAACGGAACTATGTCGAAGATTAACTCCTCGCTTCGGAAGTTATCCGGGGATCCGAAGACCACTTCCAGTGTGACTGAGCCCGCACAATTGGCCTCTACACCTGGTATGACGCCTTTGAAGGTCGTCTTTGTGGGTTTAATCCTTGAGTGATATATGCCCATCTTGCGCACTGTGTCCTAATAAAGCAGGTTCAGGCTGCTGCCGCCGTCCATCAGGACTCTGGTGAGGTGAAATCCATCGACGATTGGGTCTAAAACCAATGCGGCGAATCCGCCATGGCGGATGCTGGTGGGGTGGTCCCTTCGATCAAAAGTGATCGGGCAGGAGGACCATGGGTTGAACTTCGGGGCGACTGGCTCCATCGCGTATACGTCCCTGAGTGCACGCTTCCGCTCCCTCTTGGGTATGTGGGTTGCGTATATCATATTCACCGTCCGCACTTGTGGGGGGAAACCCTTCTGTCCTCTATTGTTCGGCGGTCGGGTCTCTTCTTCGTCATCGCTATGCATCACCTTGCCATTGTTTTCGGCAATTAGCTTGCCTGCCTGCTTCAATACCCAACAGTCCCTGTTGGTGTGGTTGGCTGGCTTTTCGGGGGTGCCGTGTATCTGGCATGAGCGATCGAGTATTCGGTCCAAATTGGACGGACCCGTAGTAGTTCTTTTGAATGGATTCTTCCGCTGACCGGGTTTGGAGCCTCTGAATCTGGTGTTGACTGTCGTATCCTCATTATTGTCGCTGTTAATGCGGCATTTGTTCTTGTTGCGACGCGAACTGCCATTGCGGTCCTTGGTATCCGGACTGCCAGAATTTTTGCTGAGGTTGTTGTTGCGGGCTAGCCAGCTGTCCTCTCCTGCGCAAAAGCGCGTCATGAGTGATGTGAGGGCTGCCATGGATTTTGGCTTTTCCTGTCCCAGGTGCCGGGCAAGCCACTCGTCGCGGATGTTATGTTTGATGGCTGCGAGGGCCTCCGCATCCGAACAGTCGACGATTTGATTTTTCTTAGTTAAGAACCGTGTCCAGAATTGTCTGGCCGATTCGTCTGGCTGCTGAATTATGTGGCTTAGGTCGTCAGCGTCTGGTGGTCGCACATACGTGCCCTGGAAGTTATCAAGGAATGCGGCTTCCAGGTCCTCCCAACATCTAATTGATTCTGCTGGCAAGCTGTTAAGCCAATGCCGAGCTGGTCCTTTAAGCTTGAGTGGGAGGTATTTGATGGCGTGAAGATCGTCACCGCGGGCCATGTGGATATGAAGGAGATAGTCTTCGATCCAAACCGCGGGGTCTGTTGTGCCATCATAGGATTCAATATTCACGGGTTTAAACCCTTTGGGGATATGATGATCCATTACTTCATCTGTGAAGCATAGTGGGTGTGCGGCGCCTCTATATTGGGCTATGTCGCAATGAAGCTCCAACGAACTTTGTCTATTGTGCTCGGCCCGGCCGGACTTACTGTGTCCGGCGTGATGGTTGTCGTCACGTATCATGGGGCGCCCACGCGATCCGTAGATCGATCTTGATTTTCTTGCCTTATCCTCCAATATATCTCGCAAGTCCGGAGCATTCCCATGTGGCCTTGTGCTTTTCGAGAGATGCCGGGGTACGGTTCTAGTGGAGGGCCTAGAGGCCTCTCTGTCGCGGCCACGAGGTGGCCGGTCAGCCGTATTGTGCTCTGGTGATGCAGGTTCGTATGCCTCCTCCTCTAATCGGGGGAGCAACTTGCGTTTGGGGTAGCTTTTGGAGGGGCGCTCGAGCTCATGCTCTTCAGCCGCAAGGACTTCAGTCCATCTGTCGGCTAGCAGATCCTGATCAGCTCTAAGTTGTTCCTGCTTTTTCTTGAGGCTGTTTGCCGTGGCCATAAGCCTGCGTTTAAAACGCTCTTGTTCGACGGGATCCTCAGGCACGACAAATTCGTCATCGTCGAGGCTTGCCTCGTCTCCGGAGGGAGGCATGTAATTATCATCCTCTACCTCTTCGTCTGCCTCTCTCTCGTGAGGGCTGGCATCTTTGTCCTCCTGCGCTGAATCTTGTTGGAGGGGGTTGTCTTCGGCACTGTCTGGGGTATTATTGTCTCCGATGCCGGAATCGCCATTCTTACTATGGCGGGATTTAGAGCCGGCGCTTGGGCTATTTCTTGGAGGGGTCTTCCTCCGCTGTTCCTTCGCCGTTCCCATCCTTTGGGATATCCACCATGTATATGTCGTATGACAAGGTGGCTTTCCAGTGCCCGGTAGGCGCTGGTTCTTGGTCGTCTCCGGCATCGTCGTCCATACCGTCGATGTCTTCGGAGTCGAAGTCTAGCATGTCGGTTAGATCGTCGACAGAGGCTACTAAGTGGGTGGTGGGTGGGTCTTGAATTTCTTCGTCGTCCGCATCCCAACCGTCCTGACCGCGGTTCGTCCAGGGCTCTCCTGATAACGAGAGATACTTTAGCGAACTTAGGATGTCGCCGAAAGGTGAGTGCTGAAAGATGTCCGCAGCGGTGAACTCCATAATCGGTGCCCAATCGGATTCGATTGGAGGGGGCGCAGGAGGTTCGGAGTCCGACAAGGAGTCCGGCACCTTGGAGTCACGAGCTTCAGAAGGGACAAAGTCGGTATTCGGCTCTATCGCCGTAGAGGTTGCAGCCCCCGAGGCGGTGTCTAACCACCCGTCCTCGATCTGCGCAGCCGGCTCTGAATCGAGGGTCGGAGCGGACTCGTGTGCGGCCTCCAGGGCGCTGTCCAGCAGCAGAGCTAAATCATGCCCATCGTCACAGTGTGGCGCGCTCGGCTGTGGCTCGAATCCATTGAAGATCAAGTCTCCGCGGATGTCAGCCGTGAGGTTTAGGACTTCCAAATCTGACCTGACGGCCAGGGGCGTAGCTCTCGATCTGCTCCAGATGGCCAAACGAATTGGCCCGCAGTGCAAAGCCGCCGAATACGAAGATCTGTTCGGGGAGAAAAGTCTCACCCTGGACCGCGTCGTTGTTGATGATTGAAGGAGCCATCGAGCCTTTCAGTGACGACACAGAGGAACTCTCAATGAAAGCACCAATGTTGGTGTCAAAACCGGCGGATCTTGGGTAGGGGGTCCCGAACTGTGCGTCTAGGCGGATGGTAACATGAGACAAGGGACACGATGTTTTACCCAGGTTCGGGCCCTCTCGATGGAGGTAAAACCCTACGTCCTGCTTGATTGATATTGATGATGTGGGTATTACAAGAGTAGATCTACCACGAGATCAAGGAGGCTAAACCCTAGAAGCTAGCCTATGGTATGATTGTTGTTATCGTTGTTGTCCTACGGACTAAAACCATCCGGTTTATATAGACACCGGAGAGGGCTAGGGTTACACAGAGTCGGTTACAAAGGTAGGAGATCTACATATCCGTATCGCCAAGCTTGCCTTCCACGCCAAGGAAAGTCCCATCCGGACACGGGGCGAAGTCTTCAATCTTGTATCTTCGTAGTCTTGGAGTCCGGCCGATGATGATAGTTCGGCTATCCGGACACCCCCTAGTCCAGGACTCCCTCACTCATCGACATGCAAGTCGTGATTCCTATTACAAGAACATGATCTCATACATCACAATATATCATTCATCATTCATCACAACTTTTGGCCATATCACATCACAAAGCAATTGCTGCAAAAACAAGTTAGACGTCCTCTAATTGTTGTTGCATCTTTTACGTGGCTGCAATAGGGTTCTAGCAAGAACGTTTTCTTACCTACGAATAACCACAACGTGATTTGTCAACTTCTATTTACCCTTTATAAGGACCCTTTTCATCGAATCTGCTCCAACTAAAGTGGGAGAGATAGACACCCGCTAGCCACCTTATGCAACTAGTGCATGTCGGTCGGTGGAACCTGTCTCACGTAAGCGTATGTGTAAGGTCGGTCCGGGCCGCTTCATCCCACAATACCGCTGAAGCAAAATAAGACTAGTAGTGGCAAGAAAGTTGACAACATCTACGCCCATAACAGATTTGTGTTCAACTCGTGCAATAGAGAACTACGCATAGACCTAGCTCATGATGCCACTGTTGGGGAACGTTGCATAAAATAAAAAAATTCCTACGTTCACCAAGATCAATCTATGAGTTCATCTAGCAATGAGAGAGGGGAGTGCATCTACATACCCTTGTAGATCGCGAGCGGAAGCGTTCAAGAGAACGGGGTTGAGGGAGTCGTACTCGTCGTGATCCAAATCATCGGAGATCCTAGCGCCGAACGGACGGCACCTCCGCGTTCAACACACGTACGGTCAGCATGACGTCTCCTCCTTCTTGATCCAGCAAGGGGGAAGGAGAGGTTGATGAAGATCCAGCAGCACGACGGCATGGTGGTGGATGCAGCAGAGTTCCGGCAGGGCTTCGCCAAGCGACTACGAGAGGAGGAGGTGTAGCAAGGGGAGAGGGAGGCGCCAAGACTTCAGGGTGCGGCTGCCCTCCCTCCCCCCTCCTTTATATAGGCCCCCAGGGGGGACGCCGGCCCTGGAGGTGAGATCTCCCAAGGGGGGCGGCGGCCAGGGGGTGGAGTGCCCCCCAAGGCAAGTGGAGGCGCCCCCCCCCCTACCCTAGGGTTTCCAACCCTAGGCGCAGGGGGGCCCAAGGGGGGCGCACCAGCCCACCAGGGGCTGGTCCCCTCCCCACTTTAGCCCACGGGGCCCTCCGGGATAGGTGGCCCCACCCGGTGGACCCCCGGGACCCTTCCGGTGGTCCCGGTACAATACCGGTGACCCCCGAAACTCTCCCGATGGCCGAAACTGCACTTCCTATATATAATTCTTTACCTCCGGACCATTCCGGAACTCCTCGTGACGTCCGGGATCTCATCCGAGACTCCTAACAACTTTCGGTTTGCTGCATACTCATATCTCTACAACCCTAGCGTCATCGAACCTTAAGTGTGTAGACCCTACGGGTTCAGGAGACACGTAGACATGACCGAGACGGCTCTCTGGTCAATAACCAATAGCGGGATCTGGATACCCATGTTGGCTCCCACATGCTCCTCGATGATCTCATCGGATGAACCACGATGTCGAGGATTCAAGCAACCCCGTATACAATTCCCTTTGTCAATCGGTACGTTACTTGCCCGAGATTCGATCGTCGGTATCCCAATACCTTTTTCAATCTCATTACCGGCAAGTCACTTTACTCGTACTGTAATGCATGATCCCGTGACCAGACACTTGGTCACTTTGAGCTCATTATGATGATGCATTACCGAGTGGGCCCAGAGATACCTCTCCGTCATACGGAGTGGCAAATCCCAGTCTCGATCCGTGTCAACTCAACAGACACTTTCGGAGATACTGTAGTGCACCTTTATAGCCACCCAGTTATGTTGTGACGTTTGGTACATCCAAAGCACTCCTACGGTATCCGGGAGTTACACGATCTCATGGTCTAAGGAAAAGATACTTGACATTGGAAAAGCTCTAGCAAACGAACTACACAATCTTGTGCTATGCTTAGGATTGGGTCTTGTCCATCACATCATTCTCCTAATGATGTGATCCCGTTATCAATGACATCCAATGTCTATAGTCAGGAAACCATGACTATCTATTGATTAACGAGCTAGTCAACTAGAGGCTCACTAGGGACATATTGTGGTCTATGTATTCACACGTGTATTACGATTTCTGGATAATACAATTATAGCATGAATAAAAGACAATTATCATGAACAAGGAAATATAATAATAATCCTTTTATTATTGCCTCTAGGGCATATTTATAGTAGCCCTTGGGTATTTGATACTTGTTCGGTTGCTAAAAATTAGTAACTCGAAACAGGAGTTACAGAATAAACAGAGACTAGTTGAGGGTGAAGTGATGATGTGTGTTGGAAGTGGTTCCAAGATTGATATGATCATCATCGCACACTCCCTATACTTTCGGGATTAGTGTTAAACCTAAATAAATGTTATTTGGCATTTGAGTTGAGAATTAATATGATTTGATCATGTTTATTGCAATAGGTTATTTATTTCATTTAAAATCCGAGAATAATTGTTGTTCTGTTTACATGAATAAAACCTTTGATGGTCATACACCCAATGAAAATAGTTTGTTGGATCTCGATCGTAGTGATACACATATTCATAATATTGATGCCAAAAGATGCAAAGTTGATAATGATAGTGCAACTTATTTGTGGCGCTGTCGTTTGGGTCATATCGGTGTAAAGAGCATGAAGAAATTCCATAAAGATGGATTTTTGGAATCACTTGGTTATGAATCATTTGATGCTTGCGAACCGTGCCTTTTGGGCAAGATGACTAAAACTCCGTTCTCCGGAACAATGGAACGAGCTACTGACTTGTTGAACATAATACATACCGATGTATGTGATCCAATGAGTGTTGATGCTCGTGGCGGGTATCGTTATTTTCTGACCTTCACAGATGATTTGAGCAGATATGAGTATATCTACTTAATGAAGCACAAGTCTGAAACATTTGAAAAGTTCAAAGAATTTCAGAGTGAAGTGGAGAATCATCGTAACAAGAAAATAAAGTTTCTACAATCTGATCGTAGAGGAGAATATTTGATTTACGAGTTTGGCCTTCATTTAAAAACAATGTGGAATAGTTTCACAGCTCACGCCACACGGAACACCACAGTGTAATGGTGTGTCCGAACATTGTAACCGCACTTTATTGGATATGGTGCGATCTAAGATGTATCTTACCGATTTACCACTATCGTTTTGGGGTTATGCATTAAAGACAGCTACATTCACTTTAAATAGGGCACCATCAAAATCCGTTGAGACGACGCCTTATGAACTGTGGTTTGGCAAGAAACCAAAGTTGACGTTTCTTAAAGTTTGGGGCTGCGATGCTTATGTGAAAAAAATTCAACCTGATAAGCTCGAACCCAAATCGGAGAAGTGCGTCTTCATAGAATACCCAAAGGAAACTGTTGGGTACACCTTCTATCACAGAACCGAAGGCAAAATATTCATTGCTAAGATTGATCCTTTCTAGAGAAGGAGTTTCTCTCGAAAGAAGTGAGTGGGAGAAAAGTAGAGCTTGATAAGGTAATTGTACCTTCTCCCGAATTGGAAAATAGTTCATCACAGAAATCAGTTCCACTGATTGCTACACCAATTAGTGAGGAAGCTAATGATGATGATCATGAAACTTCAAATCAAGTTACTACGGAACCTCGTAGGTCTTCCAGAGTACGGTTTGCACCAGTGTGGTACGATAATCCTATTTTGGAAGTCATGTTACTAGACCATGATAAACCTACGAACTATGAGGAAGCGGTGATGAGCCCAGATTCCTCGAAATGGCTTGAGGCCATGGAATCTGAGATGGGATCCATGTATGAGAACAAAGTGTGGACTTTAGTGGAGTTGCCCGATGATCGGCAAGCCATATTGTATAGATGGATCTTCAAGAGGAAGACAGACGCTGATAGTAGTGTTACTATCTACAAAGCTCGACTTTTCACAAAAAGTTTTTTGACAAGTTCAAGGTGTTGAATACGATGAGATTTTCTCACTCGTATCAATGCTTAAGTCTGACCGAATCATGTTATCAATTGCCACATTTTATGAAATCTGGCAAATGGATGTCAAAACTGCCTTCCTTAATAGATTTATTAAAGAAGAGTCGTATATGATACAACCAGAAGGTTTTGTCAATCCTAAAGGTGTTAACAAAGTGTGCAAGCTCCAGTGATCCATCTATGGACTGGTGCAAGCATCTCGGAGTTGGAATATACGCTTTGATGAGTTGATCAAAGCATATGGTTTTATACAGACTTTTGGAGAAGCCTGTATTTACAGGAAAGTGAGTGGGAGCTCTGTAGCATTTCTAAAACTATATGTAGATGACATATTGATTGATTGGAAATGATATAGAAATTCTGGATAGCATAAAAGGATACTTGAATAAGAGTTTTTCAAAGAAAGACCTCGGTGAAGCTGCTTACACATTGAGCATCAAGATCTATAGAGATAGATCAAGACGCTTCATAAGATTTTTCAATGAGTACATACCTTGATAAGATTTTGATGTAGTTCAAAATGGAACTATCAAAGAAGGAGTTCTTGCCTTTGTTGCAAGGTATGAAGTTGAGTAAGACTCAAAACCCGACCATGGCAAAAAATAGAAAGAGAATGAAAGTCATTCTAATGCGGAGCATCCCACGTTCATCCCCATGTACACTCTGACTACTCTCCAAACCCCAAGAGGACTTATGACGAGACCTCAAATAGACGCCATTGGACACAAGGTGAACTCGCTCCTTTTCGAACCTTCACTTTCTACATGTGAGACATGGCTACTACCTCCAACGTGTGTTCTATGCATGATCAGGTACTTGGAGGAAAGCCACGAAGCCACCACATCCAACGGAAGAGCTAGCAAGGACGCAAAGTTCAAGGACCAAGAGAAGGAGCTGCCCGAAGCTACAGCCACCGGACGACCGGCCCAGCCCAGACGTCCGGCCCCTGAAGGTCATGCCAGCCCAAGGAAACCAGGCCAACGCACGCTACAGCGGTCAGACGTCCGACTAGGACTGGACGTCCGACGACTCCCAGGGCCACGGATGACCGACACCCTCCGGACGTCCGGCAGCTGGGCACCCGAGCCGAAACTATGGAAGTCCGACATCTCCGGACGTCCGGACCGTCCTGAAGCTCCGGACGACCAACGACCTCCGGACGTCCGACACCTGTGTGGCCGCAGCCACGGGCTTATGCCCTTGTACCCTTCACTTTGACTCCCATTTGCACTACGACTATAAATAGGTCTCTCCCACCTCCTAGCTAGGTTTAGCATTGGTTTAGATCATATTTTGTGTGAGAGCCTTTCTCATCCACTTGGTTACTTCTCCTCGGAGTTCACGACCTCTTCAGAGAAGATCCCCCAAGCGGATTCAAGACCCCTTTACGGGAAGATCCCTCGTGGATTCAAGACCTCCTCTCGGAGATGCGCTACCGCCACTTGTATCGTCCGTTGTTGACTTTGTATCTCGTTCTACTCGTGCTTCGATGATCTAGACCTTGTGTGATTTATCTCTTGTCGGTTGAGTGTTTCTCTCATTTTCCCCCGTGATTCTCTTCGTTTTCTTCCGCTCGTTCTTCGTGTCTCCCCTTAGGATCCACTCCAAACGTGAAAGATCGGCACCTAGGGTTCCGCCCTACATCATCTTGGTATCATGAGCCACGTTGATCACATTTTTGGAGCCCCTACCCCTCTTTTTCTAGCTTGATTTTGTGTGTTCTTGCCTAAATCCGAAAATCTCCACCAAAAATAGCCCCAAATTTTGTTGGTTTGATGATGTTTTGTTGATTTTGATCCATGGATTTGCTTGGTTTCAAGTGGATCTAGCATTTCCCCAAGTATCCCCATCTTTCATCCACGAAATCTCGTCAATTTTGACCCCGAAATCTCCATTTTCTGCTCAAAATCGCGCCCCGGATCGCGGATTTCGCGTTGACCCTGACCCACCGGACGACCAGTGTTTTACGGACGTCCGGAGCCCCGGGAACGACCGGGCGTCCAACCTTTCCCGGACAACCGGAACCCCTAACCCGAGCTGAATTTACGGATTTCCGACCTTCCCGGACGTCCGACGACCGGACATCCGACCTTTCCGGACGTCCGTAACCTGTAGTTTCAGACTTCAGCTGATTTTTGTTTTGTCCATAACTAATTCATCCGAACTCCGATTTTGACGTTCTTTAGCTTGTTTTGAAGCTCTTGACATCCCCTATCCCACAAAAATACTACAAACACCATTTGACTCCATCAAATTTTCGAAAATTTGGCAAGTTTGCCTAGGCCTTCCACCATATCATCCGCATAGCCACCACCGACTCCGCAACCTAACCAATTTTTCTTGCCATAGCATTAGTGGTTGCTTGAGTAGTGATTCGAGTCTCCTAAGGTGTTTCAGCTACTTAGGGACGATTGCTTCTTCATCAACCACCACCACCACTTCCGCATAGGCTTACCCACCATACATTTCGCCACCCCAACATAACCCAATTTTGTTTGAGCTTGTTTGAGTTGTGGCTTGTGTCTCCTAAGGTGTTTCGGCTACTTAGGGACGGCAACTTCAACTTCGACAAGCATAGCCCATCATTTCACTTCCACATTGCCAAGTGCAAACTACCACCGCATTCCCACTACCACCATTTGACATTTGTCATTTGAGATTTTGAGTTCGCGGTTTTTTCCGTTTCCTAAGGTGTTTCGGCTACTTAGGGACGAGTCTCCATCATCTTGGTATCTACATCAAGAACACCACCACTCATCATCGCAAAGGACGGTAACCTCGACAACACCATTGTACATTCCCTTGCAATTGCATTGTTAACCCCTAGCCCATTTTGTGTCACTTGCCTATCGAGACTAGCCATTTGAGTATTGTCGGGCCATGTTACTTGTGCACATTAGTGATCTACACCATCCATAGCATACATACCATATCATCGTGGTGCATATATTGGTATCATATCTTGTGTCACAAGTTTGTTCCCGCATATACATAATTGCTATCTTGGTTTGTGCATTGTGCAAAAGTGGCCATAAAAAAGAGAATAAGCTTTTAAGCAAAAGAAAGAGAGAGCAAAGAAGCTTGTAAGAAAGTGCCATAGCATCATACCACATTGCATATAAGATTGTCATATCCGATCATCTTGGATCATCTTGAGAGAAACACCGGGAACCATACATACATAGCATACTTGGGATAGAAAGTTTATCCATTTTGCATCTTATAGGTTGTGCACAAGTGTCGTATCCGCCCATGGAGCAATCGTGCTAGCGTCTCTCTTGAGTTGTGCAACACGAGCATTTTCTGTGGATTTCACATTTTGTGCTCATTCCTTGGTTGCATGACCCCATTTATCTATCCGTGTGTGTGTTTCCGTGTGCCATTCTTTGCTATTGGTCCATTTGTTTCACTTGCGAATTTGTGAATCTCTTTCAACATTATTGACTCTTGCTAACATTTTGCATTAAATTTTTGTGCCACTATCCTCACCGAGCTCCACCATAAGCTTTACTTGTGTAGGTGTGAGAACCGACAAGGATTGGTACCAATAGTGCTATTTCATTGTCCGCATTTGAGTGAACTTGATTCATTGTCAACATCGGTCAAGGTACATTGGTATAAGTTCTTCTCTTTCTCCCACTCATATTTGCTTGAGTCTTGTGATGGATAGGCAAGGCATTTCCTCTCCGGTCCTCGACAACAACGACAGCGTGAACAACTACATCACCAAAGCATCTATCTTCGATCTACAATGACAAGTGCAAGGCGCACAATCAAGATTGCGAGAGAGCATCGAGAACATCTCCATCGACATTCGTCACTCCGAAGCAAGGAGAAGGGACTACATCTACAAGAAGCTTGCTGCACATAAAGAGGAGCAAGATGCAAGGATGGAGGAGATTCGGACCTTGCTCAAGTCTACTTCCCCTTCATCATCTTCAAGACGGCAATATTCAAGCCACAAGTCTTCAGAGGGCGAAAAAGATGCAAGCGCAAGTCTTCCAAGTCCACATCTACATGGCAAGCACCATCACGTTCGTGATCAACATCGTCATGAAGGGCAAGTCACCTCCAAGCATTATGTGCACGATGACAATGGACGACATCTTCTACGAGCTCAAGCACGACAACAACATCATCATCATGAAGATGCTCCACAAGCGCAAATGCACAAGTCCCAACAAGCCCTACTTCACTCCAAGTCCAAGCTTCATGAGCAAAAGTGAAGACCGCAAGACGAGCACCACCAAGACGGAGATACGGCTACAACAACCACTTTGGCATCTTCGCCAAGTGCTATCAAGGCATCTTCGCCTTTGGATGTACGGCATCTTCGCCTACTTCCCACGAGTACGCCTACGATGACTTCATCAAGTCCAAGGCGACCACCTACAAGTGAGGGCGACACTTCCATCTTCGGAAGCCTCCCAAGGAAGATGGCCGAGCATGGGAAACTCCCTTTGGTCATGGAGACGAGCTACGAGGTGCCACATCATATGGGCCTCCAACAACAAGACGGCGACAAGACGGTCGAGCAAGGGCATCCCCTTCGACTACAGCGACGAGCGTGAACCTCTTCAACAACATGAAGACGACGCCCACATTGGACTCCTACTCCGAGTCAAGCTACGCGACTGCGCATGGAGACATTTGCACCTACACCTCTCCGACACCCACATATGTTGAGATGCCCCATTTTTCATGTGAGGAGAGCCACCACCACATGAGTGACATGAGTCACTCCACCATACGTGACATTGAGAGCATTTCCTTTGAGAGGATGAGTGTGACCACCACTAGCCCCACACATGAGAGCATGCCACACATCCTATGTGAGGTTGAGCGCCATTTGAGTGACTCCACCAACCATATGAGTGAGAGCATCCTTGAGGGAGTGAGTGAGCCACAACACTTAGAGAGTGAGGTAGTTGACACGGCATCTGAGGCCACTATGATTTCTAACGACTTAACCTCTACTCCTAGTGTGTTTTCTTCTTTGGTGCTAGATCTCCTACATGGCGACATGCCTATCCTCGACGAGTCCATCCCTCCAATGGGAAAACTGATGGCCATGGTGGACGATGATACACCCCCCCCCCACACACACACACACATGGTTCCATCAAAATGAAGATGACAACGAGTGGATATTCAACACCTCACCTACAACACATGAGAGACGCTCCAAAGGTAACATAGGTGATGGTGCTTCTCTTGTCCCACTAGTGGACTCTCTTGACATCGATTGCTCCCATGATGTTGACCCACATATTCATATGCTTCATGCTAGTGAGACTTCTTCATGTCTTGACTTACCTATTTATGATGAATATGATGATGAGCATGTTGAGTTGCCTAGTTGTGATGCTATGCTCCATAGGATATCATGTGAAAATTCTTTTGGTCACATCATGTTTGACAAACCTTTGAACTTGTCATATGCTATGAGTGAGATCTCCCATATTGCATCATTACAATCTCAACATAGTAACTATGCATGCCCCATTAAAATAAATCCTATTTGCACTTATGGCATAGATGATGAGATGATGGTCATTGGCTTTTGTTTTTCATGTGATGATATTTCCATGCTTCCTTTACATGATTTGCGCAATTCATCTACTATGTCATGCCATGATCACATTGTTCCAAATATGCATTGTTTTGGATGTTGTCAATATTCTCGATGTAATGTTTCTACTCATGCTCATGAGGAGACCCCCATAGTTTCCTCATACATATTAGGAGATTTTGATGCATCTCATACTTTGCATGATTCCCATGATAGCTTGCACCATATGCATTACATGAATAACAATGCTCTAGATATTTCCCATGATGCATTACATCCTTTGAGTCTCCATTATGTCATACATAACAACAAACCTCTCATGATGGATGACATGTTTCTATATCATGCATCTCATTTATTTGGGCATTGGCTATTTTGTGCTAACCGACACATGCATGTGCGCATCATGATGGATGATGTGTACATATGCCATGCACACACAATTTTTTCTTTGCCTTTGTTTTGTGTAGGTACTTATGAAGACTCGTCAACCTCACAATCCCATGAGTTGACGAAACGAGCTCTTGAGAGCAACGATGACTTGGGATACCGTGGACTATCCTTACCACCGTCCCCTTTGCGCAAGGATTGCGCGCATCTCTTCTACTTGGCTCTCACACGACTATGGGCTATATACCATTTGTCCCCGTATGCTCATTTTACCATGTTCACTTTGCATGCTATACTTGCTTCTATGCCTTTGCCATACAATTGTGACCCTTGCTTGCATCTACCCATGATTGACCCTTGCTACGTCTTGAGCTTGTGTTGGTTTTCCTCGAAGAGGAGAGGGTGATGCAGCAAGTGTAGCGCAAGTATTTCCCTCAGTTTTGAGAACCAAGGTATCAATCCAGTAGGAGGCTCCTCAAAAGTCCCACGCACCTACACAAACAAACTAAGAACTCGCAACCAACGCAATAAAGGGGTTGTCAATCCCTTCACGGCCACTTGCGAAAGTGAGATCTAATAAAGATAGTATGATAAGATAAATATATTTTTGGTATTTTATAATATAGATGCAAAAAGTAAAGATGCAAATAAAGGTAGATTGAAAGCAAATATGATAAGAGATAGACCCTGGGGCCATAGGTTTCACTAGAGGCTTCTCTCAAGATAGCATAAGTATTACGTTGGGTGAACAAATTACTGTCGAGCAATTGATAGAAAAGCGCATAGTTATGAGATTATCTAGGCATGATCATGTATATAGGCATCACGCCCATAACAAGTAGACCGACTCCTGCCTGCATCTACTACTATTACTCCACACATCGACCGGCTCCTGCCTGCATCTAGAGTATTAAGTTCATAAGAATAGAGTAACGCATTAAGCAAGATGACATGATGTAGAGGGATAAACTCATGCAATATGATATAAACCCCATCTTTTTATCCTCGATGGCAACAATACAATACGTGCCTTGCAACCCTTTCTGTCACTGGGTAAGGACACCACAAGATTGAACCCAAAGCTAAGCACTTCTCCCATGGCAAGAAAGACCAATCTAGTAGGCCAAACCAAACTGATAATTCGAAGAGACTTGCAAAGATAACTCAATCATACATAAAAGAATTCAGAGAAGATTCAAATATTATTGATAGATAAACTTGATCGTAAACCCACAATTCATCGGATCTCGACAAACACACCGCAAAAAGAGATTACATCGAATAGATCTCCACAAGAGAGGGGGAGAACATTGTATTGAGATCCAAAAAGAGAGAAGAAGCCATCTAGCTAATAACTATGGACCCGTAGGTCTGTGGTAAACTACTCACAACTCATCGGAGGGGCAAGGATGTTGATGTACAAGCCCTCCATGGTCGATTCCCCCTCTGGCAGAGTGCCGACGAAGGCTCCAAGATGAGATCTCGCGGATACAGAAGGTTACGGCGGTGGAAATTGTGTTTCGTGGTGCCCCTGGATGTTTTTGGGGTACGTAGGTATATATAGGAGGAAGAAGTATGTCGGTGGCCGCCCGAGGGGCCCACGAGACAGGGGCGCGCCCTACAGGGCGGGGGGCAGCCTCCTATCTCGTGGCTTCCTCGGCAGCTTCTTGACTTGCACTCCAAGCTCTCCGGATCACGTCCATTCCAAAAATCACGCTCCCGAAGGTTTCATTCTGTTTGGACTCCGTTTGATATTCCTTTTCTTCGAAATACTAAAATAGGCAAAAAAAATAGCAATATGGGTTAGGCCTCCGGTTAGTAGGTTAGTCTAAAAAATGATATAAATGTGTAAAATAAAGCCCATAAACATCCAAAAGGGGTAATATAATAGCATGGAACAATCAAAAATTATAGATACGTTGGAGACGTATCAACCCTATGTGTATTTGCATGCTTGGTGGAGATCCTTGTTGCCATTGCCATGTTTATCATGTGCCCCATGTTATTGATACTTGTTGTGTTGGGAGATTCATGATGACCCATTGCTATTTACATATGGCTTCTCACCAATACATTCATGCTATTTTCCTCACATCTTGCTTTCATGCTTGTGTTATGTCATGTGAAGTTCATGCCCACTATTTGCACCAATGACATGCTTGCCATGATTCCTCCTAGTATGTTGCATCTTCGCACTACTAGATTGCTTGACTTGATTGCTACGATTGCTTGCTCGGTTGCATCACCCATGTTCCACTCTTATTCGCTTTCTTGGGTTGATGACTTATATGTTCATGCCTCTCACATGATATATCTTGATCATTGTCTCTTGTGGCCATTAGTTGCCTCTTTCATATCCTCTTGTATTGAGTGCAACAATCCTATGCTTATTGATCCTAGAGACTTTGACACCTTACTTGTGATGCATGCTTGTTTGATTGAGCCTATTGTATTTGGTTGTTCTTGCATCATATGCCTCCATACTATGAAATGCTCCCTTGTACTTTCTTATGATGAGCATGATGCATACACGTGTTGGGTATCTTACCACTCGAATGATAGGTTTTGCATTTCCGCTGACCTCATTTGTTTTTCCGAGTGTTTGTCATGTTCTTTCATTTTGGAGGATTCACAAGGCGATGGCGTTGTGCGACAACTTGGTTATGTGATGGCATACATGATGTGCAACTCCAACATCTTCGGGAACATTCATAAGGTGAACTCCTTCCCTTTGAGCCATCCTCAAGTACGCATATTGGATGGGTCACTCTTTCATTGTTGTTTCCTTCTTGTTGTCTACATGATACATCTCGTGAACGGAGGAGCGACATTGGAGATTGGCTACATGGACCTTCACATTGAGGAGCGCTCACACTTATTGGATGCATCTTTGGAACTCCACTCATGCCTCGACATCGAGCTTTGGTACACCAACACCTCCATATTTGTTGATTGTGCTCATACATGTCATGCTCGATGGACATATCATACTCACCACAAGTTTGCAACCCATGCATGGATTGACTCACATTATGCTTGTCTTGTTGCATCTATTTCCATGTCATCATGATATATCAGCTCGTGCATTTCCTTAGCAAATTTGTTGTGATCTACCTTGATGGCATATTCATACATCATTATCATATTGTCCACCATCAATTGCATGATAGCTTACACATGTTGAGCATCCATTGCCATATTCATGCTATTGATAAACCGTCTCACTATGACATCATTTTGCACCGTGGTTGCATTGATCATATTTACAACACATTTGTGTGCACAATGATTGCATTTCCTCCAATGAACGCTTTGCATCTCATTCTAGATCATCTTGATAAGCTTCATGCGCTTTGTCACGACCAATCTTGCCGCACGGGCTCATTCTTACATGATGGACACTTTGTGTGCGCTAGCCATTGTATTTCCGAGTGTTGCTTGTGTTTGCTCTTTTTGCATGTCTATCACTCCGGCGACGCCTTCGACTACTTGGATTGCGCCATGTCTTCAACTTCGTCCAACTACAAGTCCGTCTACGACAACCGTTTCCATGGTGATGAGGATCACGATCCGAGGTCGGATCTTTCCCAAGGGGGGAGATGATGCGGAGCATCCCACTTCATCCCCATGTACACTCCGACTACTCTCCAAACCCCAAGAGGACTTATGACGAGACCTCAAATAGACGCCATTGGACACAAGGTGAACTCGCTCCTTTCTGAACCTTCACTTTCTACATGTGAGACATGGCTACTACCTCCAACGTGTGTTCTATGCATGATCAGGTACTTGGAGGAAAGCCACGAAGCCACCACATCCAACGGAAGAGCTAGCGAGGACGCCAAGTTCAAGGACCAAGAGAAGGAGCTGCCCGAAGCTATAGCCACCGGACGACCTACCCAGCCCGGACGTCCGGCCCCTGAAGGTCACGCCAGCCAAAGGAAACTAGGCCAACGCACGCTACATCGATCGGACGTCCGACCAGGACCGGACGTCCAACGACTCCTAGGGCCACGGACAACCGACACCCTCCGGACATCCGGCAGCTGGGCACCCGAGCTGAAACTACAGAAGTCCGACATCTCCGGACATCCGGACCGTCCTAAAGCTCCAGACGACCGACGTCCTCCGGACGTCCGACACCTGTGTGGCCGCAGCCACGGGCTTATGCCCTTGTACCCCTTCACTTTGACTCCCATTTGCACTACGACTATAAATAGATCTCTCCCACCTCCTAGCTAGGTTTAGCATTGGTTTAGCTCATATTTTGTGTGAGAGCCTTGCTCATCCACTTGGTTACTTCTCCTCGGAGTTCACGACCTCTTCGGAGAAGATCCCCAAGCAGATTCAAGACCCCTTTACGGGAAGATCCCTCGTGGATTCAATACCTCCTCTCGGAGATGAGCTACCGCCACTTGTATCGTCCGTTGTTGACTTTGTATCTCGTGCTACTCGTGCTTCGATGATCTAGACCTTGTGTGATTGATCTCTTGTCGGTTGAGTGTTTCTCTCGTTTTCCCCCGTGATTCTCTTCATTTTCTTCCGCTCGTTCTTCGTGTCTCCCCGTAGGATCCACTCCAAACGTGAAAGATCGGCACCTAGGGTTCCGCCCTACATCACATTCCCAATGCCACAGTCATAGGTTCTATAAAGTATGATGTGCTGAGTACCAAAACTATTGTGTACCCTGCCCTGAGTTTGGCAAGGGAGTACAATAGTGATCTAGGAGTAGATCACTGGACATTGGTCAAAATTATCCTTAGTGGAATAAGGATATGTTTCTCGATTATGGAGGTGACAAAAGGTTCGCCGTAAAGGGTTACGTCGATGCAAGTTTTGACACTGATCCAGATGACTCTAAGTCTCAATCTGGATACATATTGAAATTTGGAGCAATTAGCTAGAGTAGCTCTGTGCAGAGCATTGTAGACATAGAATATTTGCAAAATACATACGGCTCTGAATATGACAGACCCGTTGACCACTCTCACGAGCAAAACATGATCATACATTAGTACTTCACATAGTGATGTGAACTAGATTATTGACTCTAGTGAACCCTTTGGGTGTTGGTCACATGACGATGTGAACTATGGGTGTTTATCATATACATATATGAAAATTGGTGTTAAATCACATGATGATGTGAACTAGATTATTAACTCTAGTGCAAGTGGGAGACTAAAGGAAATATGCCCTAGAGGCAATAATAAAGTTATTATTTATTTCCTTATTTCATGATAAATATTTATTATTCATGCTAGAATTGTATTAACCGGAAACTTGATACATGTGTGAATACATAGACAAACACAGTGTCACTAGTATGCCTCTACTTGACTAGCTCGTTGAATCAAAGATGGTTAAGTTTCCTAGCCATAGACATGAGTTCTCATTTGATTAACGGGATCACATCATTAGGAGAATGATGTGATTGACTTGACCCATTCCGTTAGCTTAGCACTTGATCGTTTAGTATGTTGCTATTGCTTTCTTCATGACTTATACATGTTCCTATGACTATGAGATTATGCAACTCCCATTTACCGGAGGAACACTTTGTGTGCTACCAAACGTCACAACGTAACTGGGTGATTATAAAGGTGCTCTACAGGTGTCTCCGAAGGTACTTGTTGAGTTGGCGTATTTCGAGATTAGGATTTGTCACTCCGATTGTCGGAGAGGTATCTCTGGGCCCTCTCGGTAATGCACATCATTATAAGCCTTGCAAGCAATGTGACTAATGAGTTAGTTGCGGGATGATGCATTACATAACGAGTAAAGACACTTGTTGGTAACGAGATTGAACTAGGTATTGAGATACCGACGATCGAATCTCGGGCAAGTAACATACCGATGACAAAGGGAACAACGTATGTTGTTATGCGGTTTGACCGATAAAGATCTTCATAGAATATGTGGGAACCAATATGAGCATCCAGGTTCCGCTAATGGTTATTGACCAGAGACGTGTCTCGGTCATGTCTACATAGTTCTCGAACCCGTAGGGTCCGCATGCTTAAAGTTCGGTGACGATTTATATTATGAGTTTATGTGTTTTAATGTACCGAAGGTAGTTCGAAGTCCCGGATGAGATCGGGGACATGACGAGGAGTCTCGAAATGGTCAAGATGTAAAGATCGATATATTGGACGACTATATTCGGAAATCAGAAAGGTTCCGAGTGATTCGGGTATTTTTCGGAGTACCGGTGGAGTTACGGGAATACGGGAGTACATATAGGCCTTAGTGGGCTTTAAGGGGAAAAGAGGAGAAGCCACGAGGGCTGGCCGCGCGCCCCCCATGGGCCTAGTCCGAATTGGACTAGGGGAGGGGCTGCGCCCCCTCTTTCCTTCTCCTCCCCCTCTCCTTCCTTCCCCTCCTAGTGGGACTAGGAAAAGGGGAGTCCTCCTCCTCCTGGTGCGCCCTACAGGGTCGGCCGGCCTCCCCCCCCCTTGCTCATTTATATACGGGGGTAGGGGCACCCCAAGACACACAAGTTGATATGTTGATATCTCCCAGCCGTGCGCGGTGTCCCCCTCCACCATATTCCACCTCGGTAATATCGTAGCGGTCCTTAGGTGAAGCCCTGCATTGGTAGCATCATCGACACCGTCATCACGCCGTCGTGCTAATGGAACTCTCCCGCAAAGCTCTGCTGGATCGGAGTTCGTGGGACGTTATCGAGCTGAACGTGTGCTGAACTCGGAGGTGCCGTACGTTCGATACTTGGATCGGATGGATCGTGAAGACGTACGACTACATCAACCGCGTTGTGCTAACGCTTCCGCTTTCGGTCTACGAGGGTACATGGACAACACTCTCCCCTCTCGTTGCTATGCATCACCATGATCTTGCGTGTGCGTAGGAATTTTTTTGAAATTACTACGTTTCCCAACACATGTCATGTATGTACAAGGTTCTCTGAAACTGGATGAACATGTCCTCTATATAGAGGGTTCTAGATCTTATATTTTCTTTACAGAGGGAGTATATGTTTTTTTTTTGCGGGGCAGAGGGAGTTAGTACTAACATATATGTATGTCTGAAATTAGATCTTGGCTTTTATATGCTTGACATTGAAGCTGTTAGAATTAGTGTTAAATAAGCTTATATATTTATATATGTATTTCTTAGACATGATATCAAGGATGTTAGTGACTAGTTTATCTGTTTTAGGTGTGTTACTAATTATGGGATTGGGGTAGCAAACTAAAGTTTGCTTTTAGTTTGGATGATGAAATATGGGAAATAAGGTTCCGTTTGCAAGGCAAAGACAATCTGTAAAGAACAATTTATTTACCAGAGATTCATTTAATTAATATCGTAGCCCACATTGAGACCATTGCTATGGAAATTAGAGGAGCCAACGATTTTTTTAACCAAAGAAGGAACCTGCGAAGGTGTTTTGTTTGAGTTATTCTAAATGTCCTGCAAACAAAGCTTATAAGCACTTTTAGAATTACATTTGCCATTGGGTGTGAGATCCCAAACAAGAAGATCGGGAGTATCATCATTAATAATCAGCATGCTAATGATGGTAGAGGTTGTAGGTTCTTGAAAAGAGTGTTAATCAAATCATTATTCCAACATTTAGTACCAAGGTGTGCTCCAAAGAGAAATATTACCTTGAGTGATTTGAAAGAAAGAATGGGCTTTGAGCTTAGGAAGCAATTTGAGAAGGGCGCTGATCTGCGCCGGTGCGCCGGCCCAACCGTTGGGCCGGTCCAGCACCAGCCGTCCGATGCGCCAGCCAGGGCCGTCAGATTTGCGTGAGATTCCTTCGAGAAAATTCTCCCCACCGCAGCCGCCCCCCGCCGCACCGCACCGCGGGACGCCCCCGCCGGTCGTTGACCTCGCAGCAACCTGCACCTCGCCGCACCAGCCTCGCCACGGATGGCAGCTAGCCACCTCCGCCGTCGGCCGCACCTGGGCAACGAAGCCGTCGCAACTCCGCCGCCGCCGGCCATTGACACATGCAACACTCGCCGCGGTTGCAGCTAATCCGTGAATGGACGTAGCAAAAATTCAGACAGTTGTAGCAAAAACGCCGCCGGAACTCGCCGCCGCGCTTGAAGCACCATGGCCTCGTGAATGGATGTAGCAAAACACGTCTCCAGTAGTAGCAAAAAACAAGGTTGTTGCAACAAAAATGTCGTAAAAAAGCACCACAGCTTCATGAATGGATGTAGCAAAAACACAGATGGTAGTAGCAAAACTTTGACACGGTTGTAGCAAAAATGGCCACCGTCGCCGTCGCCGGTCGCAGAAAATGGCCGCCGTTGCAAAACCAGAATACGGTTGTAGCAAAAAACCAAGCTACTTCCAGCAAAATTAAAATACAGTAGTAGCAAAACTTGGTCTGATCTAGCAAATCAAAAAAGATGATAGCAAAAACTGTTTCCGGTTCCAGCAAAAAAAGACACTGGTTCCAGCAAATCATGATGCCGGTACAAGCAAGAATAAATGCCGGTTGTAGCTCATGATTTGCCGGTTGTAGCATGTTGGAGTCGCCGCCGATGTTGGTTGTAGCTCCTCGCATTGTCGCTTCCAGCTTCTCTGACGGCAGCTTCCAGCAAAATTGCTTGTGGTTTGCAGCACCGGTGGCAGCCTGCGGTCATCCTTGGTCGCTGCCGTCGCGTGCCACCGGTTGCCACTCCCGCTCGTCGTCGTTGTAGCATGGTCACCGCCGTTTGAAGCGCCCAATCCCACGCCGCAAGCTGGGTTGGCGCACAGCCGCGCTGATGGATGGGCGGTCGCTCGCCGGTGTAGCGCGGGGCGGGTGGATGGCGGCCGCTCGTCGGAGTAGCGCGGGGGTGAGTGGATGGCGGCTGCTCGCCGGAGCAGCAGGGGCATGTGGATGATGGCTGCTCGCGACATCGACGGCGGTCATCACCGGCAAGAGTTTATTTGGGGAGCAACGGGGAGAAGATGGGCGAGAGGATAAGGAAAGGGAATAAATGGTGGAGTGAATCGTGCGGGATGATAGAGACAGGCTTAAGCGGTGGTGGGTGGGCCTGTTGCCAGCGTGGACTTGACCGGCGGAGTTTCAGCCGGTCGACCGGCATGAAACGTTTCCCATTTGAGAATGGAAGTCCAGAAAGTAGATTTAGGCAAGTTGGAAGCAGCATTCCAGAGAGAAGAATCAACAAAATATTTGGACTTCAGGATCAGATGAAGATGAGAGTCGGGAGAAGTAGCAATTCTCCAGGCAGTAGAAAGGATAAGGCCCTGATTCATGGCCTGGAGATTTCTAATACCCAAGCTTCCCTCTTGTTTGGAACTGTAGATATCCTTCCAAGCTCTCCGACAAAGGCTTCTAGAAGAACTATCCTTTTTAATGCCTGTCCACCAGAAATTCCAGATAACAGCAGTTAGTTTTGCAATGAATTCTTTTGTGATGATAACTCCAACGATATGGTGTTGCTTTAGTAGATGATGGCCGGCTGTGTGGTGGGAGGTTCCATGCAATTAGGTGCAATCGAGCGATATACAAGGTCTAGGCCAGCACAAAATTACAAGTCTGAATTTGAAGCAGAAAGGACAAATGCTGATGTAAATAAGCTGCCATTTGCAGTTCAAACAATGTTCAAAGCAAAGTTTGCATTGTTCCTGCTCTGACTGTTTGAGCATCTTAAGCAGTTGTTACTGCCTCAATTTTTTTATTTTTATTTTGCGAAAACCACCTCAATATGTTGGCCTTGTCTATCGGCCCACAGTGACATACACACTGTGCCCTCGGCTTCACAGCTACGTCTATACTCTATAGTCTGCTCTTTTGTGACTTGTGTCATGCCCTAGTTAATTTACAGGCATTAAGATATTGGTTAAGTTTGTTAAAAAAATCTGGGAAATACTCGTTCTCTAGGCAATTTGACCCTAGGTTTTTTTTTGTGGGAAATATTCGTGCTCTAATTAGGTTTTATCACGGGCTTAACTTCCGGTAGTGTGACCTCAACGGAAGAAAGCGTGTACAGAAGGTTCCCGTCAAGTGCGTATAGAAGGTCTCGAAGGAGATATTTTGAGACTTATATCGTGGAAGCTCTAATTTGGCACAACTGTGGCTGTAGTTTAGTGGTTAGAATTCCACGTTGTGGCCGTGGAGACCTGGGCTCGAATCCCAGCAGCCACACATTTCCTTTTGCTATTTTTTCCCCCCACATTCTTTCCTTTTTACAGTAGAGGATTTCTTGCAATGCAACCACGCAATTGGTTTGCTAATTGTCTAAATAATTTCTTGCCATGAGTAATACCCGGATGGGAAATATTGCTATTCCAACGAGCTTTATCTTAATTTCCTAGTTGTGCTAAGTCATGTGCGAGATACAAAGTTTCTGGTAGAGAACTTCTTTGAGTCATCCTATTTTTCCGTTCATACGAAGGAAATTAATATGCGATTTACAAAATTGGGGAATCCAAAATGAAATCCTTTCTTTTTTGCTTATCTATGGAACACCTTTGAGGACATAGTAAAATGCACTAGTCTATTTGGATCCTTTGCACAAAGAAGAAACACTGAACATATGAATCACAAATTCATACGACTTGATTTTTTGTGTGAGGAGCTTAGATAAAAAAAAAGGATACATGAGACAGTGACTAGATTATCATTCTCTTGCAAAATATCACCGTAGTTTGCTTGGTGATCAGCTATCATTCTCTTGCAAAAAATCACCGTAGTTTGCTTGGTGATCGGCTTATTTACAGACATCCATTCAAAACGTATGTTATGTTTGATGTTTTATTGAGATGTACCGTGGAAGTTAAGTCATGACATATGTTCGGAAACCCAATGAAAAACGATCGCCTAGAACGGTGAAACGCCGACTAGTCTGTACTTCATGCGCTTTTTTAGGATGTTTGGTGAATTGCTGGTGAACACAAGTAGCTGGTCTAGGTTCCATGAGTTAGGAACCTTGTTCTCCTTGGCGCATCGTACACATCTATTTGACATTGATGGGATGACACTGAACGTTTTACTAAGATTTTGCGAGTTTTGAGTAAACTTCCAAGGCAAATTTAGTTGCCCCAGTTAGATGCACCCCACATATCGCATTGGAAATGTTGCGCCCAGTATCCAGCACCAAATTTCAGCGTGGAGTTATGGACTCGTGTCACAGCTGCCGTGTAGAAATCATGTCAAACTGGAAGCAACCTTCACAGTTTTTCATAGTAGTAATCTGGCAGCACCCAGAGTACACCAGTAACGAAGACAACAGTGCAATACACTACGACGAAACCACGCTCTGTTGAAAACGCACGGGCCGGAATACAAAGCAGTGAAGAAATACTCCCTCGGTCCCATAATATAAGCTGTTATTACATCCAATATACTCACATATTGAATGTAATAACATCATAATATTATGGACAGAGGGAGTAGCTGACAGGACAATTATAGTGAACTTGCTTCTAGTGACATCCAATATCATGTTAACAAGGCTAAATATCTAGCTCCATAGATAGCTACACAACCTGCTATGAAATCCTAGACAAGCCTAGAGCCTGTACAATAAGAAAATCCAATGAACAAAGTACTGTCGACAACGGCCCATAAAATTTAACCTGAGGATATCTTGCCACTCCCCAAAAGGCCCCACTAACCATCGGAATACTCTTCATCGTCACTAGGCTGTTCGAAAATTTCAAACTCCCCATCACTTGCTTCACCATTATTAAGGGCATCACCTGATTTATTCTGGCCATCTTCATTCAGTGGAAAGCTGCGCAACACCTCCTCAAGGTATCCAGTGGAGAAGCCTTCTCCAAGTGTGTCTGATACATCTTATAGGAAAACAACAGACAACACAACTTCCAACACTCGTATATTAAAGAGAAAGGGAAAACATCAATGCAATGCAAAAGTTCTTTAACCATGTAAAAGCCGACTCAAGGATTGAGAAGAAAACTTTGGTTAGTAATCGCAACCTTAAGTACTGCTTCTTGTTACTCTAACCTCAAAATGTAAAATCTGGTAACTCATTTGAAATATTTGCAAGAAAGGGAAATCAACAAGTTTACACTAAGCAACCAGAACTAGCCCAGTTCCCTTCTCCCCAGGTCATGAATTAATTGCTGCAGAAAGTGAGTGAAACTGTAGCCCAACTTGTTGTGTTTGTACTCTTTGTTAACCAACATATTGTAATATTTTTACTGCTACCTTCCTTACAGGAAAAAGATGTGTCAGGCACAGAGAGGAATGGGCACAAAGTTGCAACAACCTAGTACTTTTTCCCCATGAGAAATCAGATTTCATAGAATGAATTGTATTAAAGGATACAGGACTCATGTAAGGCGAAATCAGGAACATCCTCGGCCTACATAGATATAGTAAACAATTAGTTATTGTAGAGCATATTATAGAGCCAAAGGTGCAAGTAGTGACAAATACCATGGCTGGAGAATCATAACCATCTGATTCCTCTTTATCTTCCTCTTCCTCGTCATCAGCATCTTCACTATCAGAGTTGTTAGTGTCCATCTGATCCTCAGATCCAACATGTTCAGCAGGCGCTTCTGGAGAATAAATAGGATTTAACAAGCAGTATGGATGTGCTTAATTATCTCTCTAGGAAGAAGAACAAACATTTGTTCATCAAACACACGGGCTACCAATTGATCTGAACTTGTATCAAAGCCCATACAAACAGAAGTACAAACCTAGCATGCACGAAAATGGGATATAGAAACATGAACCTTGTTCATAAGCATTTATAAGCTATACAGTGCACTTGGGTATTTTCTACAAATTCCTTAAAGATAGCATAGTACTAGAACAAGTTAGAATGTGGTTAATATGTCCACTGCAAACAAAGAGAATATTGTACTCACAGGTCAAGTTTTCTATCATGTTCTAGTACTATAAACCTTTTTGGAATTTCTCGTGAGCTCATAAGTACTCAAACCTAAAATAGCTCCAAATGAATCTTGGTTCACAAAATTAGATTAATAGAGCCATCGAAGCAGTATATAATTAGCTCAATGAAAATTGTTTTGAACGATGCAGGTACGCATCAAGTTCATACTGCTCAGTAAGAGGTCTACAAATCGCGAAACGCGGACCATACACTATGTCTGCAGGGTACCCAGCGGCCAGAGCCCATATGTATTAAACAAATATGCATTTGACCAGTAGATGAGACTAAACCTTCATCAACATCTTTTCTTTCCTTCAGTTGCTCGGATCTGCAAATAGCTTCCTGCTTTTTGGACCTTTCAAGAAGTTGATGGGAACTTCTCAAAAGGGTTTTGGCATCTTCATTAGGACATAATGAGAGGAACCTTATGCATAGTTGTAACCTCAAACTTTTAATCATTGGCTTAGAAAACCAACCTGTCGAATGCTACATAAGAATTAGTTAGGTTATGCATGCAAAGAAATGTTGTTACAAGCAATGAATCAAGATTATTACACAGATTATGATCACAGCAAATTTGGGAGAACTTGGTATGATTAAAAGTGGTCGATGAAGGTACGCAAGCAGAGCTGCTTGCAACAGAAAAACTACGTAGTCTGACACTTTCCCTCAACAAGACACTTACAATGATTGTACAGTGAGATTTCTGAAGGCCAGTAAAATGCCACAAAAGTTAATTCATGTCAGATACACGAGTAGATAAGTAACAGTTGATATGGTATGCCCATAAAATGTTTATGTTCTTTCTATCCAAAAAAGCATCAAAACAAATATTTAGTTACTCACTGAGCAAGTTGATTGATGAGAAGGTTTTCTAATTTCGGCTTGAATGAAGTCATCCTTCAGTTCAAATAATTGCAGGAAGATGAAACTTTTCGATGGCATCCTTTCAAGCTTGCACATCTCTGACCACTTCTCAGATCTTACATGTCAAAAGAAAAGAAAAAATGTATAAGAAGGGGGGAGAAGAACAAGCAGCAAATGTAAAGGCCTTCTTATTCAAAGAGAGCAGCACTTAAACAAAGCCATTCATAACCCAAGTTTATTTATGAACAGACAATAACACCACCAGGCACCAGAGAACGCAATCATCTGGAGATATGAAGTGAGGAACTAAATATGTTACGGCAGATTTGCCCCCATAAATGTTCAACTGGATTGACACAAATAAAAGTGAAGAGCTAAGCATTTGTTCACCATATTGGGAAACTGTCAGGATATTACATGGTTCATGTTGTGCTCATACTAGAGATGATGCCCGTGCGTTGCTGTGGAAACTGGATGCAATTATTTCAATGAGATCTGATAGTATGAAACATTAGTATTTATATTAACATTATGGAATTGAAACTAAAGTACATATAATTATTTTATTTAATTATTAATATAGTTGTAGAATATTTATTGAATATGAGTAGCAAGCATGGTGTATGCTAGCATGGTGTATGCTAGCGTGGGTCTTTTCCCATGCATGGTGGCATGGTGACTTGGCATAGTTCCATGTTGAGAGAATTAGAGTTAGTGGGGATCAATTATTTAGGTGACCCAGTAGTTCAAAAGAAAACCTTGAAAACGCTCATAGTGGAACATGCATTACTACATCTACAGTTCAAAAGTATTTTGATAGAAACCCTTAATGGAGAACTAGAATATGCCAAAGCCAATTTTATTTTCCTATCTGTAATGAAGCTTCAACACTTTATGCACATGTAGTGTTTGAGAATTGCACCTGGATGTATGACCTAAATTCTCATTACGGAAGTTTCACTATTTAATTACAATCGAGTCCTCTACAAAGTCCCACCCCATTGCAGTTTGAAGGTGGAATCAATTATGGTCACTATCACTATGACAAAAACTTTGCAGCGTGAAGTTTGATGCACCATAACAAGTACCTAACTTAACTCCAGAACAGCTCCTAACTATTACCATGTTCACCTTTTCCCACAATCAAGCTAAATTAATATATTTATCTATTTCAGTGAAGAAATACTACGTACTTCTGACAAATCTACGTAACAGAAACATGTTTATTATTGCTCAAATCAGCAGACTAGTGTTAAGAATTCGCACATATATTCACTGTTTTGGGTACTGAAAAATGGACACAAACGTTTTAGTTGAATTGCTAACACATCAGTATCTTATGCATTATGCATTACGAAGCCTTTGATCCCAAACAAGTTGGGGTAGGCTAGATATGAAACTCTTTCACGAGGACTTCCCAGGAGGTCACCCATCCTAGTACTACTCTCGCCCAAATGGGTTTCATACCCAAAAGACTGGCTAGTTTTTACGTTGGCTCGCCAAGCCTATCACAACCCTTAGATACGAAACCCTTTCACGAGGACTTCCCAGGAGGTCACCCATCCTAGTACTACTCTCGCTCAAATGGGCTTCATACCTATGGGACTGGCTAGTTTTTACGTTGGCTCGCCAAGCCTATCACAACCCTCCTCCTTTACCCGGGCTTGGGACCGGCTAAGCCTAGAAGACATAGGCTAACACATCAGTATCCTATATTGAACTAAAATCTTATACAGTGGGCACTGGCATCCATTGGATTCACACGAGGTGTGGCAGGAATTCATGACGAGGTTTAAAAAAGGTATGGCATTTACTAGGATTATCCCGTTTTGGACATGGGCACGGAGAGTGTGCAACTTTTGATCACCAAGTTCTTTCACCAGTAATAAAAGGCTAGTAACTATATAGTAATATTAAGTATTTTTAACAACGAGACACTAATACAGGAAACAACGGGGAAGTTGAGAGACAGATCTTTTAAATAATGCAATGATATAACACTGGCTCGAAATGCAAGGAAAAAGAAATATATGACTCACCCATCGTGCCTTTTCGTTTGAAGATTCCTTAGCTCAGGAGGCATGCGAAAATCAATTCGCTGATATCTAGCACAAGAACATCATTTTTAAAAGATTCTAAAATAGCCAAGAAATAGAGTTCCAAGACAAGAATGAAATGCATAGGTAAAGAAAGATTTTGGTCGCAAGAAATGTAGCTAAGAGATTCTCTTTTTTACAAGTTTGTTACTCTGGGTTATTTTAACATTTGACTGCAAAGCTAAAGCGTGATTTTCATAAAGTTTCTTCTCCTCATACATGGAAGAAGTTACATTTTCAGGATAGGAACTCCTCAAAGAAGGTTTCTGAGATATGATGGATGTTGTCTCTAGTTAGATGAACTATTCTTTTGGAAGTAGATTTGATCATCGATGTATTTCAGTTACATACTTTTACCGAGAAGCAATCTAGTAATATTATTTTTCATTCTCATCTCGCTTTCTCATTAAGTAGCCCATCACCGCATTCTCATCTCGCATTTGCACTCTTCCTTCTCTTAAGTTTAGCAGTAGTCTAATGATTCAACTGTAAAGGAAAAAACCATTTGGCTGATGTAGTGTAGTTCAGAAAGATAAGACTTGTCAATGTTTGATAATGGAGTTCGCATTTCAAATAATTTTTTTAGGGTAGCTCATATTTCATAGGTTCTGCACAAGATATGATAACTTTATGGTCATTGATATTTGCAACTGAAAAAAGAAACATCAGAAGCATTCCTTACAATTTAAGTAATAGGCTCTACTCTCAAAAGAATATTTAATGAATGTCAAATAAGCAAATAGTTCAACAAAGCAGTGCTTACATTCGTGACTCGGGATCTTTACGAGGATCATATTCTTTTTTGATCCAGAATTTACCAAAGGGTCCAGTAGAGAAGTAGTATCCAGCTTTAAACAAAAGGCTGAGCAAGCACACAAAAAGAAACAAAATGAATGCAGAGACGATAGTTGGAAGACGTTAAGACATATCGAAAGGCCTAAATGATTCAGGAGTTAAAGAAACAACGATACCTTTTGAACTGGCTTGTTGACACATGCACACCATCATCAAGCAAACGTTCATAAAGTGACTGTCTTGGCCACACAGGACGCTCGTCAAATAATTTGCACACAGCCATCTGCGAATCCCACTCTGATGAATTCCTTGGTATGTGGTCTTCCCAGTTAACCTTCTTGGGGACAGGTAAATGGCAATTAAGGTAAACAAGGATATGCTTGAGGAAATGAGGAAGATCATTTCCTTCCTCGGAACACTATCTAAGATTTTGCAAAGACATCCTCTTACGAGGAAAATTCATGGATAGCCATGTCAGAATAACAGAGTATAGGTCATAATGGAACACAAGTTTTAAACATAAAGGGTCATTTATGGCAAACAAATTATACTACCATCGCATGTCACCACTGCATTGTTCTATCTCCAAATACAAAAGGGTACATAAAATTATCAGAAAATATAGGTGGTGTCATTGTTATTGCTGGTGTTCTCTTTTACCACAGTACTGTATGAGAGGCACTTATGTGTAAAATAAATGCATTGACAGGGAGCACAATTATTTACATTGGAGAAGTATAAAGGAGTGCTATTACTGGGTTGCTTGTCATTCCAACTTCCGAAATAACCAACACCCTCACCCCAGCATAGCACTTCGCTTCCGTTTTTTGGAAGAATCAATTGACTTCTCCCTTCTTCATTGATCCGGGAGAAAGGGAACCAACTACCAGTTGGGAAGCTAAACATCAAGGTTGTGGATTGATGAGGATACTGACACGCCGGAATAAAAAATGGATATAATTCAGAAAGATTAAAAAAAGGATTCCCATAAATTATGCAGAAATAATAATATAAATTCCTAATTACACCATGGCAGTTGCTAATATGAGTTGAGATAAGAGTAAAATGTTAATGTAAGGCAGATAAACTGAATGATCCCTCAGAAGATTTTTGAAAACAAAAGATTTTTTTTTCCAAGAAGCATGAACTCTGCCCCTCAACACAAAGTCAAGACTCTAGTAAACATACTAACCTCCTCATGCAAAATGTTCTCTCTTTTCCTGTTTTTGGTCTCTTTCATTCTTTTACCTAACTCTAAATTATTTTTTAGCTCTTGATATTCTCATTCCTTGTTAGCTTACTTCAATATTCCTTCATTTTGGCTCAAAACCATAAGCTCCAACTGTTTTAATATCATACATGCAAATGGCAATATATCTTATATGCCACTTGAAGTATGCAAGAAAGATGTCGGATCTGCCACCTATGCTTGCGTATTTTGCAGTGGCACACATGAAACAGATGTCGCCAGTGTTGTGATTCACTTCCACTGGTCAGAGCTCAGAATACCCATATTCGATGATTACATAGTGCTGACCATGACTTGATTTGAGGACAGCAGCAATGCCCAACCTAAGGCCGAGCTCACCTACAACCCGGCCATGTCATGTGCCTTACCTGCCCCTGCCCATGGGACCTGACCTGAGACCAAGCTCCACCATCAAATCCATTTTGGTCCTTTTCTATCCTCAAGTGTTGAAAGTGGCACTTAACACTAGTTACACGTGCTTCTGATGGCAAATACAATGCGTGAAGTCAGGTGACAGATCCAAACATTTTATAAAACAGAGTAACATGTAAGATGTTGTCATATATTTATTAAGAAAATACACAAAGTTGATGGTATAACACTAAACAAAGGATATCTTGAATGTTGAAAGGAAGCGCAAGGGTTGGTTCAATATCCATCTGCAAGCAAAGAAAAACAGTCATCACCAATGCAGTCAATAAGCTATTTCACACCAACTACAATGGACGCATCTCCCAAGAGAAGGCATTGAATGAGGTAGCAGAAAAAATGTCCTAGCCTTGTGTGTGTTTTCTATGACTAGCTGTATTTCATGCGTTGCTATGGATAAATAGAAACCATATTCCCAGTTGTAACTCCTGTAGATATCCTATATTTAAGGAAGGTAGAAGGAGAGATGCTGAGAATACCACCGCTCACCAACTCCACCTTTTAAGTAAAGAAGCCTGACTGCACATAAATAGTCATATCTATAACTGCTAAACCGCTTTCAGACTGAGTGGCATGTCTCTTACCGCTTACTGCTATTTAGAGTGTTGGTAAGCAACGTAGGGCCGAGTACAGTTTACCCAAAAGAGTAAACTGAGAAAAATGTCACAATTATATTTTACTAGACATTCATGAGAATCTAGAATCATTGTAACAGATAAGCAACAGAAAAGGTCCATGCAAGGAGGATCAACCTCCCACCGATGCCGCACAACTCCCCTTTGCATGCTCTTGGATAGTGCATTGGTCGATGGTAGAAGCCTAAAAAAATACAGTAAATATTATTAAGCGATATTTTAATGGTGAAATAAATTTTTAAAAAGCTAGAGGAGCTAATCCCAGAAGCTACGCAGACAACTTAGCTCCACTTTTCCGAGGGTGAGAAGGTAAGAATAACATGTTTTGTTCTAAGTGATAAAAATAATATTTCTGAGCATTCTGATCAATTCTAAAATTATTGTCGGTGCCTTAGTGAAGATTCATGTACTACAACTGGTGCTACAACGTTGACCATGTGAACGAGTGTGCTGATTGAAGGCATTTGTCGCCAAAAAATTGTGCGACACTTATAGGAAACCGAACCTACTGCCATTCCTTTACAGGTGACAAAGAAGAAACCCATGCTGATTGCACAAAGCAAAAGAGACTCATCACTGGAGATGATTTGAGAAGGAAAAAAAAGGATATCCCTCAATTGGTATGTTTCAGCAATGAGTTGTTCAACTAGAAGATGAACACGACAATTTTACAAAGCTTGATTGGGTTAGCATTGACTTCAAATATTTCAAGCCACAGGTATATTCATGATTATTTATATATATCCAGCAGATATTTGAGGTACCAGCAGCAAATCAGATACTGATAAATACTCCCACATGTTGCATTATAAGAATATATGTGCATGAAACACGCTCATACAAGTAGTTTTGTATTTTGACTCAGGTTATTAGCAAAATTTTAGGACCAAGGTTTTATTTTAAACTTCTGGAAAGAAACCACGAATTCAAGGAAAATGCAAATAATTACACACACACCACCCACCCAAATTCAACGTCATTGTAAACTGTGAAACTAGGAGCACTTACGCTATGTTTGTTGGATTATCCTTTATTGCGAAGAGTGGTGGTACCAACATCATGACATCTCCATCATCCGTGTCTAGACCTCCTGCCTTATCTGCCATGCAGAAGGGGAAAGGAGTGATCAGAAATGGCAACCTTAAGCCATTGCATCATCAAAGTAGAGAAAGTCCGAAGGTATTCTACCAGTGCCTAAATCATCTTTAACACTGGGACAATCTAACCGTTTTCTTTTTCTCACTTGAGCAGCATGCACTGGGACGACATGCTGAAAATCTGCCATGCCTGCATAAACCTTGTGTATGAGCAAATTTGCGTGTAGAAAATCATGTATTCAAACACATCGTTGCCTCCAAACAAAGTCTTATATTTGTAACATACATAGTCCAACACAGTGTGTCATACTGGTAAACACCATACCATAATCTACTAGCTACTAGCTAGAGTTGCTCCAACTGGTCAAAAGAAGCGAGCCTTGGAACACGACAGCCGTTCCAAAGCGTAATAAAGACCAAGGCATTTCATCAAACAGGTTGTGGCCAAGCGCTCACCATCGAAATGGTAGGCGGTCCGGACGCGCGCCACCACCTCGGCACGCGGTGGCGCGGAGCCTCCCTTGGGCCTTGAGAGGCGGAGGAGCAGGCCAGTGGAGGCGCGGGGCTCGCCGAAGGTCGGGTGGCAGTCGGGGTCCTCCGGGCGGAAGCGGAGCTCGAGGCGGGAGCCGGGGTCGGAACTCCGGACCTGCGGGGGATCAGAGAACAAGCGGAAGTAGGTCACTCCGCTTGTGCTGCCTGATGGAAGCGAGAGGGGTGAGGGTTTTAGGTGTGCGTACCTTGGCGATGGCGGGGAGGCCGCCGAGGGTATGGGTGGCGCGAGCGGGAGAGGAGGGGTATCCGGGGTAGTGCACGGCGAAGGCCTCGGCCCCCGGGAGTGTGCCGCTGACCGCGCCGTCCGTGATGGTGGACGGTGACTCGGGCGCCGCCGCCGCCGCCGGGGGGGTGGGGATGGAGGAGGTCATCGGGGAGGCAAAGTTAGAGGGGATGTTTGATAGGGCGGGGAGAGGGGCGGGCGGTGGGGCTTGGCCGCCGGCGTCGCCTGCCGGGCTCGCGGACGGAGTGGGGGCGAAGGCAGGGGACCGGCGGAGAGGGTGGCGGCCGACGGAGGGGAGCGACGCCGGGGTGGTCCGGTGGAGGCCGGAGGGCTCGTGGCCAGGGCGAGGGTGTTCGGGGGCCTCTTGGGCTGGCTTCTATCGTCGAATCCACTTATTTGGCCCATTCAGGAGTGCCTCATTCAGCTGTGGGCCTGACAAAGGTGGTCTATCGTCTAAAAGCCTGGAGGGAAATGAACCGGCCCAGGAGGCAGCGTACGCGTCCGTTCCTCCTTCCTTCCTGTTTCTTTCTTTTCTTTCGGGCTTTTGCTGTGTGTGCTTTTTGTTTCGGTTTTTAATTTTTGTTTTTTAATTTTCTTTTTTTAATAAAAAAACTAATGCCCACACGTGTGGCATCTTGCACATCGCCCACACGCCTCCATCACCATTGATTTTTCCACGTATGAACAATGACATCGGCAGAAATATTTTTGATTTTTGGCTTAAAAATGTTTTATCTCCTAATTAAAAAATCGAATCAAAAATCCGTTTTCATCATTAAATCCGTCTCGACGAGATCTTCAAAAACTAGACCCCATGTTGATATGTTTCAACGAACTTTTTTTTGCCCAAAAGTTGCCATGATGTTTACACTGTATTGGCCAGAGTGTTTAAAATAAAGTTGCATGTGGCTATTTCAGTTTGTAGAGCATGGTAATTTTATTTTTTGATGATGGCAATTCCAGTACTTTGACCATAAAAATTATTTTTTATATGAACCATGGCAATTTTAAGTGCATGTATCATGACTTTATGTTTCATGGCAAGTCTAGTTTTTTAATTCCCCGTTTTATAATATGTCAAAATTTACTTTTAAATGTAGAAGAAAATAGCTAAAACATAGCATGGCAACTTCGGTGTAAACATCATGGCAATTCATATGCAATAGACATGACAACTTTTAACCAAAAAAAATCGTCAAAATATATTGATATGAGATCTAGTTTCAAACATCTTGTCGCGAGGGACTTAATGGTGAAAACGGATGTTCAATCGGATTTTTCATTTAAGAGATAAATATTGTAAAAACTGAAAATCCAAAAAAAACACATGCATACATGCGGTGACATGGCGTAGTCCGTTATAGAGCGTGTGGGCGGGTTTGGCTCCCACCACGCGTGTGGGCGTTAGCGTTGTCCTTTTAGATTTGATTTTTTGGTACCCCTTCAAAGGATGTTTGGTGGGATTTCTCCCCGCGCACGAGAGGCACGGTGATTTTGTTTGTGTTTTTATTCATAGACTTCCTTTTTCGAAATGTTTTATCTTTTGAACCGTGTGTCTAAATCATAAACCGTTTTCATCATTGCATTTGAGATTTTTGAAATTAGATCTCATGTTGATAAGTTTTGATAAACATTTTTAAGAAAATATGTACTCTCAACTAGAAGTAATTTGTTCTTACAAACTATACTAACACGTGCTTTCAAGTAAACTAATTTGTGCTTTTTGCAAAGGGTGTGCTTCACTTTTTTGAGGAAGCACGGTTGGAGCTTACATGCGAGGAACATAATTGCACTTCACTCGGAAAGAAAAAAAATGAGGACCAAAAAGAGAAGACTGAAAAAATCCAAAAAAAATAAAAAAAAACAGGAGGGAAATCCAGAGGCCAAACAGTCAGAAGAAGAAA
>NC_041381.1:651552086-651553945 GCF_002162155.2 Triticum dicoccoides | reverse complement strand
ATTAAGAAAACAGAATTGAAAAGAAAAAGAAAACAAGAAACTGAAAAAATGCGGATGCACATCATGCTTCACCTTTTTATGATGTGCTTCACGCGGGAGCACATCCGTGCTTCATTTATGGGAGGCACAAAATCGCAAATGCGCTTCATGTGAAGCATGACCATGCTTTAAAAAATTCACGCGAGGGTAGTTCCTACAATGAATCGGACTTTGGCGAAGCCACCCATTAATCGTAATGGAACTCCGTGCAAAGTTTGCCCCTGTAATATGAGTTACCACCCCTTGATCACTTATAGTGCCCCAAACATCCAACTGCATTTTCCAACTGAAATAGAAAACGACTACCAAAATTGCATTGTACACACACAAAAAAGCACATGTAAAAAAAACATGAAAAAGGCAAAAAAAAAATGAGGCAAAATTCAAAAACCAAAAATTCATGAAAACAATATGCTCCCGCAGGTGCGCCCGGAGTGCGACACTTTGGCGATTGGGCACACCACTTGGCGTGCTCGCAGTCCACCAAAACTTCTGATGCGGGAGCCTTCCAGGGGTGCCCCTAATTAGTGCTCCCGTTCGATGGTCACTTAGCGATGGCAATCATCATACCCTGGGAGCAATTAATCGGGTTCCCTTTTTCATCTATGCTCGTATGATCATTTCATATTTGATGAATAAAGTTCTATTATTGTAAAAATAATGGTACCACTTTTTAAAAAATTAGGGTGCACCTGCGGGGTCACTCTCTGCACGGAAGCACTCCAGCGGCTTTAGGTGGTGTGTCCAATCCCGCCACATGTTGCATGCTAAACGCTTCCCCATCAGGGGTGTTTTTTTTGTTTTTTCTCTGCCTTCATGGTTTTGTTTTTCTTTTCTTTTTTGTTTTCCATTTTTTTGGTTTTTGTCTGTCAGAAGCGTCGACATGTTGTGCTTGTGTGTGAAATAGAAATGTGCTTCTGCTCGAAACACCGTTGTGCTTCATTCCATGGGAGCACAAGTATGCTTCACATACGAGCATAGGTGTGCTTCGCACGGGAGCATAGGTGTCTTTCCTCACAAATCACAGTTTACTTTGCATTGGGGGCACAATTTACTTTACATGGCAACACAGTTGTGCTTCACCCCATGGGAGCACTCCCACGAGGAGCACAGGTGTGCTTTCTCACGGGAATAAAGTTGTGTTTCATCTTGTGGAAGCACAAGTTAGTCCTAGTTGAGGGCACAATTTAGTTCACACTAAAAGCACAGTTACTGCTAGTTGGAAGAACATATTTGACTAAAATAGGTTTGTCGAAACCTATCAACATGATCTAGTTTTAAAGATCTCGACGCGAGAAATGCAATAGTGTAAACTATTCATGATTTGCACGCATGATTCAAGAGATAAATTGTTTTGAGAAAATGAATCTACGAGAAAATACAAACAACCAATCTCTCGTCCTAAAACACGGGGTGAGACCCCTCATTTATGCCAAATCCTAAAAAGTAACTTCATGTCAAAAAATGCTAACAAAATAATTTAGGCACTTCAAAAAAAATAGCAAGAACAATGTCAATAGCAACGATAATCATCAGACATTTGAAGAAACTCTAGGTGCGATTGTAGATGTTCTAAATCTTCGGCCATCCAGACTAAATGTGGGTGGGTGAGCGCAACTTCTCCTTCAACGTTGAATACGCCGAAGACGAAGACCTAGCTTTAGACCTAGGTTAGATACGACCTTGGACATTCTATCGAGACCGGCCACCAAATATCTCCCGCGACTAAGTTTAAATTTCGCCCGACCTCCATGTTGTACTCTTTTTTTTTGCGAGGGACCATGTTGTACTCATTAATATCTATAATTCTAGACAAGCAG
>NC_041381.1:651524698-651551637 GCF_002162155.2 Triticum dicoccoides | reverse complement strand
TTGGTAAAATCGTATTTTGTGTCTATCTGATAGCTTGAGGTTATGTCTCTCTCTTTTTTTTGCGGGTAAGAGGTTATGTCTCACCGTCACACAAATCCACATACGTTACTTTGTCGAAATCCACATACATTACTTACTGTTGTTAGGGGGGAGGGGCTGAAAACTTTGGTAAAATCGTATTTGTGTCTATCTGATAACTTGAGGTTATGTCTCACCGTCACACAAATCCACATATGTTACTTTGCCGAAATCCACATACATTACTTTACTGTTGTTAGGGTACCTTGCAAACTAACGTTGATAGCTAGCGCCAACTATGGGAACTTCGTGGTATCGCATTGAATCTGCCAAGACGAAAATCCACGACAACAAAGGCATCGTGAAAGTAAATGATGGAAGAGGATACAACATCAACGATGCTACTACCATCTGGAAAGATCGGACCGGACAACGAAGCCATGGTAGTCAGAATCCCGACTCGACTGCTAGAATCCTACGACTTCACGACCCTACAGAAGCATGTCGATCCAAATCCCACTATGAATCCGGATCAGGTAGAATCCATGTTGAGTCGCGATCCAAATCATAGAATCCTATACAAAACTGTACAATCCCGACTATGCTATGGACTATGTTCGATTCTACTAATTTACTAAGCCGTTTGTTTAGTTGTAGCAGAATAGAATGCAATCATCCAAACCCCTTTTCATATACCTCATGGACCTTTATTCCCCTCCCAAGCCCAAACGCTCAGCTGCCGACACCTTTGATCTAGCTCTTTGAAACCCTAGATCGAAACTGAGGATCGGGCTTGTCAACAGATGGAATTGGCGTGAAAAGGGGGATCCTTCAAGATTGATCGGAGAAGGAGAGCAAGACCCTTCAAGGTTTAGCACTGCAGCTCAGATAGAAGTGATCGACTATTCACTCACTCTAAAAAGAATCTAAGTAAATTTCGTGCATTGAAGGTTTAAATGTTCTATATATTTCCCTCTCATATATGTTCCATACATAAGAGCTAGATGGCAGGTTAGCCATAAAAATAAGTGAAATACAACTAGCATTGATGTGTACGTTCTTTGCTCCATATTTAGTGTCAAAACTCTATAGAACCCATATAAATTTGTTGTGTGCATACAAAATATCTTATTTGAGTAAATCTAGTAGAATCCTCGATTCTACGACTCGATCTTATGACTCGATTCTGTTTGAGGAAAATCGATCTGACTCCGAATCCCGACTCTGACTACCTTGCCATGAAGCCATAAGACCCGCTGACCGCAGATCAAATACTACCCTATGTCGGAAGTAAAAAGAGTAGCCACTCAACCTGAACGACGAACCCTATGTAGGAAGCAAGCTACACCAACAACTGCAATCACACTAGAAGAAGAGATGGCGTGTGCTGGGGCGCGGGCTCGATGATCAGGCTTCCCCGGATCGCCCTGCCTACAGGCATGCACTAAAGAAAGTTACATTTGACATATATGTTTCAAGTGATTATCCAACATGCTTAACAAAACAATGATGTTTATCCAAAAGATCAGTACATGAAGTCCACGGTGGTCACGCAAGGAGGAAACATATAACTATTTGCTTTTGTCAGATAGAGTGACTTGATATGCAGCTACCATTGGCATGCACCACTCAAAACTGTATGATAAGTTTCATGAAACCAGGCGCATGACGGTCAAGCTACAAAATACGTAACATCTAGCAATCATAGTAGTAAAGATAACAGACGATACTAGATCACAAAAACACACGAACACTTTTTCTTTAGATTACATACAGGATGAATGCATTGGAGTTATGAATTGTACCAAAATCAAGTTCCACAATTTACATTCCAGGTTGGAATACTGCATTGTACCAAAATCAAATTCCAAAATATATGTTCCGATGAACCATCCCACTCCACGCAAGGAAATATCCGACAATTAATGTGTCATACTATCATCATCCAACAACAATAACTAACTGATAAACGGCTGAATCGACAGCTTCGCATGTCCTTCAGAGCTAGCTACCCGAATCCTGATTAAGCTAGGTATAGGTCTTTTTAATGCAAGACATTGCACGTCTGAAAGTAATTCAGAGAGCACTAGATTCAGAGAGCACTAGATTCATCTGGCAAATACTTCTTGATAGGGCGGAAGAGACGGGTGATCTGGGGTTGATTGAGGCGCAGCGGAGCCCCGCCGTTGGCGCAACGGATGGTGATCTTGAGACGGGTGATCTGGGGTCGACTGAGGCACGGAGCCCCGCCGTTGGCGCGGCGGATGGTGATCTTGGGCCGCTTCCATATTGGTGGTGTCTCCACCGCATCTCTCTCCATGAACAAGAAGCACCACTAGGCGCTGTAGGTTCAGGTTCAACACATGTCAAGTTTAACCTCGCATTGCAATGGCAACGGAATTGATTACACCGGTGTCTTATATTTGCCTCTTCTACTGTTTGGTGTTCTTTAATTATTTCCCCCCAAATCAGTGACTTTTTTTCTCTCCGCTCATACCTAGTATTTACATTTCTGCGGTAAATGTAACAAGAGAAATTAGTTCACTTGCACAACATTGGTCCAACCTTCGAAATGCATGCGCTATATGCAAAATGCTAAAACAAACAAAACACATTGAAATGTTGGTAACCTAAATTTACCTTGATGCTTATGCTAGTGGGCAACAGACAATTAGAAGTGATAGATCCTCCACAAAAGGCAAAATGTATATGAAAAAGGATTAATTGAACTTTCCAACAGATTCATTCCAGGAGTAAAAGGTATGACCACCATATTTGCGCCTCGTTTTCTTGGAGTGCACGAGCCAAGCGGGCAATGGAAAAGCCCTTCCTGCCCTTGTACATGTTCATTGTCATAAAAATCAGGGTTTGATGAACACATCCAAATCCTGAAGAAATCCGCTACTGTTTCCTGAAAAAGTACAGTACCACGTCCAAGTTCCAAGCCATGATATAAGAAGACCGGATCCTTAACCGGATAAAAGGTTTCTTGTTTGCTCAGTTGATATGAAATTCAGCACTGTCATTTTCAGTTTATGATTGACATAATGCACAATCATGTTGCTGGATCAGGTATGCCATTCAAAGGAGATAACACAACATAAGCTGATGCATTGTGGACACTACTCACCATGAGTCCATTAAAATGGCACAAGGTCTCCATCCTTTGCCGTCAGGCCAACAACCATGGGTGCACCCATACATCGATTGCCACCTCACTATGTTACACATGGACATTTGGGAACATAATACAGATAATGGATGATAGGATAAGCAGCTATATATGTACTGCCTCCGGTCCAAAAAAGTGTCACAGCTTTTGAAAGGTTAGTTCAACTTTAGTTCACAGCTGCGACACTTATTCTGGATCAGAGGGAGTATAAAGTAAGACCGAGAAGAAAGACAGCATATATAAAAGAAACAAAAAAAGAGAAGTTTATCTCACTGAGAATGCAAATTTCTCGCCTCCTTTTAATTGATGATTGTTGAGCTCTCATGCTAGGTCACTGCAAAATCATCTGCAAGTTCAAGACACTGCAATAGACATAAACTCTTGCATTTCCCCCAGGTTGCAAAAGAATGAGAAGGTGGGCTTACCTAATAATATATGGATGCTACAAGAGAGAATATAGATTGATAGCACAACATGATAAACAGGAGGCATACTGGTGAGAAGAGTGCATTTGCAATTTTGATGGCACGCCTACAAAAGCATTACGATGAATTGATACAGATGGCAGCAATTTAAGAAGACAGAACATGTAAACTTCATCAAACTTGTACAGTAACAAGTAGTGCTTCTGATGACAAGACACAATCCTCGGCATTGTTTTGCCTTATAGGAGATACAAATCCATAGATAGTCATAGATGCATACAGATAAACACTTAATTCGAGCTAGCTAGGTACTTAGACATGGCACAATCCGAAAGTAATTCAGAGAGCAGTGGGTTGATCTGGCAGGCGCTTCTTGATACGACCGTAGAGACGGGGGATCTGGGGTCCCTTGAGGCGCGGAGCCCCGGCGAAGGCGCGGCGGATGGTGATCTTGGGCCGCTTGACGATCCTCCCCTCCGCCGCGGCGGCCAGCTGACGCTGGCGGCGGCGCTCGGCCTTCGCGTGCGCCCGCTCCAGCACCTGCTTCATCTCTCCGTCCGGCTGCTGGAACACCGTGCGAGCGGGGACGAACGGGATGGGCTTGCTGTAGTCGGGCCTGGGGCGGGGCGCGTCGGAGTCGGACTCGGGCTCGGAGAACGCGCAGTAGTAGACGATCTCGTCTTCGTCGTCGCTGATCTGGGGCGCGCGGTCGCCGCGGGCCTGAGAGTCGCCGCCCACCTCCATGGCGCCGCCGGCTAGGGTTTGGGCTTGGGTGCGATTCGAGGATTGGGGAAAGAAAGAGGAGCTTGTGGAGTTTTCCCGTGTTTATTTCCGAAACATCCTTCTTTTACATAACTGGTCCCGATTGAGGACCCTTTTCTATTCTTTTTTTTTTCGGGTAGAGGACCCTTTTCTCTGTGAAAGATGTTGCGAAACACCCGTGAGTTATGTTGTAAACCTTTGAGCACAACATTATTCATGTTGCACACATTTGTCAGCTACATCAGACGATTATCGCAAAGTAACTCTAACAGGGCCGATTTTTGCAAAAGATCGTCCGATCGATGCGTAGCGTGCTCCTAAAAGATTGATACAGAGTAATAACCAAACACTAGGTTTGCCGTGAAAAATAACTTATACTATAGAATTGTAAAGTAAATACACTATAGTTTTTCATAAATGTATTCATATGAAAACGATTAACAAACTGGCGTTTTCAATATTTTGTGGATCTCCTCATATTTTGAGTCAACTCCGACAGGATTTAATTATTAACAAAATACGAATTATGTTTTGCAAAAAGATGCATATGAAAAAACTAAAACATCATGTGTGTGGTTGCCCCGGTGCTCCAAATGAATGTCCTAGTAGGACTCCTTGGTTGACGTAGGTGTCGCCCTACACCCGGATCCAACCTCACCGGAACAAAACTGGATCTCTCTTCTTGGAGAAAAAACTTGATTTCCTTGAGCGAGGGAGGAAAAGATGAACCCGCAGCAACTCAATTGTTCGCATCCATCCACCAGACCTAGATTCTTCATAATCGGCTCAAAGAAACCAGCTCTTAGATGAGCTAGTAGATGGGTTTCTTTTGTTTTCTGCGCTGCTGCGTGGCGGGATGGTCGCAATTACTACTACCAAGGGCGCTTGAAACATGGATTTTCTGGTGTGTCCACATGTCACATGCCGGTGGAAACCGTGGGACATTTAATGTTGTCGAACACCACATACGTCATATAATTATGCTATTACACCTTTTCATCTGACTCACTTAAGATGATGTTCGCAGCTCATAGTTTAACCCTACCTGATATTGACACTGTGGTTTCAGTCGTCCAGTATTGCTCTTGTTTTTACTTGGGTATAATTACTGATGGTTGTGAAAGGTCCAGAACATTTTGATGTCAGCCCAGATTTATTGAAATACATAGCAGATTTTTTGAAATCTCCAGAACATTTTGATGTCAGCCCAGTTTCTGCTTCTCAGTAGTGAGCTGGAGCTGTAAATTCTGCAATGTGGAATATAAATAAAGCAAAGGGATGAGTATATATAATGGAAGAAGTGGTGCAGAGCTATCTCAAAACCATAGAATGACATGCATGTAGGACCAAACATTTAAAGTTAAAATGGCATGAATTCCGGGAACGAAGGGAGTGCTGCATTTTGTGTAAATGATCCTGACTTCTCAGATTTGTTGAAATACATAGCAGCTCACACCCAGCTACCACTGCCCTTTGAGCTCAGCTCTCCTACTGTTATCAGAAGCAGCCGCATCTAGTCAAGTAAACGTGCTGTCTTTGGCTTAATGTTTACGTACGAAATTGTTGGTTTGAGTATCAAGGAGATTATATCTCATGTTGGTCTTTTTAGAACCAATAGCCCTAGCTTTTCCGTCTGATAGGAATTGTTGTTGCTTACACGAGTATCATTTTCGCAAAGGTCGGGCCCTGGATATCTCTTTATGTACTATCAAAGAGTCAACCGCAACAATCTTCTCTTGCAACTTTCTTCAGTTGCTTCAACATTGAGCACCATCCTCTAGCTGCTTCATCTTTGGAACGGCCTTTGTTTTGTTTCCCTTTCAATATAAAGCTAGGTTTCCAATTCCTTCCCCTTAACAGAAGCTAGATAATCCAGCTCCTAGAGCTCAGAGCTTCCAGGCGTTTGGTGAATCTCATCCATTCAATCATTTGATCAACCTTACATCCACCATTGCCGGATGTCTGTTTTTACTGGAGGGTTGATACCTTGGCCAGCGGTTGTCATGGTGAGGAGGTTTGTTTGCAGTGCAAAGCGCGAGATATATACAACTCAAGAAAAGAAGCCAACCACCACGGGAGCTCGCGTACGTGACCATGAAGACAATTGCACAAGTACCACAGGAGGAGCAGCAGCAACCATAACTTGGCAATCAGACAAGCTCATTAGATCATACTACCTCTATCCCTAAATATAAGACGTTTTTGCAGTTCAATTTGAACTGCAAAAACGTCTAATATTTAGGGACAGAGGTAGTAATTCGCAACAGGCTTCACCTTAGGAGTATTTGTTTCAGAGAACTTTCATGAGATGCAGTTGGTTTCAGAAGCAGAGGAAAGCATGTAGCCAGAACAAGATATGGGAGTAATGCAGTAAGCGGACTATGAAGGCTGACACCGGAAATAATGATATGTATATGTAGAGAGTTACCTCCTCATCAAAGATTACATGGTCATCAACTTCTTTTTCTCGCAGTTGGAGACTTGGATATATAAGCCACGCCAGCCTGGCTGCCTGGCCAACATTTAAGCCTACGATACACCCCATCAAAGCAAGCTGGTCCTACAGGTGTGATGAACCGGCAGAAAAATTGAAGTAGGCAAAAGAAAAGAGAAATGAAATGAAAAACAACAATATTAAAGCATGCTAATTTCCACGGAACTCATCCAGCAAACAATCCCTCAGTTCCCTCTGTCTGAAATCTGTCCCTAAAGCAGTTTTGCTTCACAAATTCTGCACGGATACACACAGTGCCAGATTAATACATTCTGGAATGCAATTATAGAATTTGCCAACTCTAGGCATAAACAGCAAACCTTGTTCCATGGAGTACGCCTTGATAGACTACTTGAGGTCAAAGCCAACATGGTAGCTTCCAGAATCCTGCCACTGCATGGTAAGACTGGAATTGTGAATTTATGATGCTTGTTCTGCCACATTTTCTGCTGCAGTCAAGTAGCCCACATTCTCCCTTGGAAGTCCTTCAGCAGCCTGGTTCATCGTGTGAAAACCAGCTGCTAGAACCGTCCATGTATGTTCGTTAGCATGTAATTATAGTTGGAAAAGCCTTTCCAGCCCTTGTACTTGTTCATAAAAATCAGGGTCCAAACCCTGAAGAAATCTGCTGTCCGTTTCCTGAAAAAAATACAGTACCACGCCCAACCCATGATATAAGAAGCTCCGATTCTTACCCGGATAAAAAGTTTCTTGTTTGCTCAGTTGATATGAATTTAACTGTCATTTTCAGTTTATGTGATTGACATAATGCGCAATCATGTATACCCAACTTGCTGGATCAGGTACACCATTCAAAGGAGATAACACAACATAAGCAGATGCATTGTGGAGACTGCTCACCATGAGTCCAATAGAATGACACAAGGCCTCGATCCTTTGCCGTCCGGTCAACAACCAGGCTACGTTACCTCGATTGCCACCACCCTGTGTTACACAGTATGAACATTTGGGGGCAGAATACAGGTAATGGACTACAGGAACACAGCACTAACCAAAAGCAAATATAGGAATAAGGCTATATATATATTTACTCCCTCCGTCCCATAATGTAAGATCATCTTTCAAGCTATGTTAGCTTGAGAAACGATCTTATATTGTGGGACGGAGCGAGTATAAAATAAGACCGAGAAGAAAACAGCATATATATATATATATATATATATATATATATATATATATATATATATATATATAAATACTTTTGATCGATGGCACGCCTACAAAAGCATTACGATGAATTTGTACAGACGCAGCAATTTAAGAACAAATATAGCAACTAAAGTTCATCAAACTTCTGATAAGCAGTAATTCTGACAGACAAGACAGAATCCACGGCATCGTTTGCCCTTATGAGATACAAATTCATATGCACACGGATAAACACTTTATTCGAGCCAGCTACTTAGACATGGCACGTCGTCTGAAAGTAATTCATAGAGCACTAGCTAGGTTGATCTGGCAGGTGCTTCTTGACAGGAAAGAGGAGATCTTCGGTCCCGAAGCGGCGTATGGTGACCTTGCGCCGCTTGACGATGCCCGCCGCCGCGGCAGCCGCCTCACGCCGGCGGCGGCGCTCGGCGCACGCGTGCTCCTGCTCCATCATCTCCTTCATGTCCTTGCCCGGCTGCTGGAACAGAATGGGGCCGAGGACGAAGGGGAGGGGCTTGTTGTAGTCGGGCCTGGGGCGGGGCGTGTAGGGGTTGTACTGGGGTTCAGGGAGCGCACCGTAGATGACGACCTCGTCCTCGTCGGGGTCGCTGGCCTGGGGCGCGTGATCGCGGCGGGCCTGCGAGTTGTCGCCCTCTTCCATGGCGCTGCCCGTTAGGGTTTCGGTGAGGTCGTAGGATTTGCAGACAGAAGAGGAGAATTTGTGGTATCCTCTGAACATTTTTTCTTTGCACGCGATGACCTGGCGTTGGATACGAACCGACTTAGATGGTATCGGCCGTGTTCACTTCAACCTCACCTGAATAAAACTTGATAGTCTCTGTATGATCGAAAATGTCAAACGGAGACCAAGCTCTTGAGGCCTTAATTTGAAAAAGTTCAAAATTAAAACTTTTTAATTTAAAAGAAACTACAAAAAAATACACATATACCTGGATACATAGTGCACATGTGTGCAAATTTTCAGGTCGAAATACATTAAAATGAGAGCTACACGAAAAAGACAATTCTGAGGCTTTTTAGCATATGTGGTTTTCATCCTCAAAGTCTATGGTTTTTTTGTGCAGCTCGCAATTCAAGGTATTTGATCCTGAAATTTTGCACACATACACTTTACACCCTTGCATACTTGTGTATTTTTTTTCAGATTTTTTTAAAAATAAAATTTTTGAATTTTGAATTTTTCAAAATAAAGGCCTCCATGGAGCTCGGCCTCCAAAATGCCCTGCTCATCTCTAATCAAAATTTGCCAATTAATAGTTTTCCTAGAATTATTTTTCGTAGGTGTAGCAATGCTCACCCCACTCCCTCTCTTTTTGATCTGTCCCCCTCTCCTATGCATCTCGAATTCTATTCCAACGTTTTTTCAATAGCGGTCCTTAATTTTTTCCATGCATGTTTTATCAACTTATTACCAAATAAAATAATGTTTATTTGGTAAGTCATCAGGGGCTTACCAAATAAAATATTTTTAAAGAGTCTACCAAATGGCCGGTGTCCAGTGATCATGTGGCCTCATTGTTAGGAAAACAATTTGTTGCATATGTCCTTGTATGGAAAGAAATATAGGACAAAAACTTATTATAATCACTTTTCTTTCAATTCAACTTGCTCTCTTTCCATATATTAGTACTAAGGGCATGTACAGTAATTGATAAAGCAGTCTTATCTTAAGCCCATCATGTAATTAAGATAAGGCAATAGAAATGATGTACAGTGAGTTGTTTCTAGTCTTATTATCTCTCGTATCTAGATATCTCTAAATATGTTGTGAAACATATTGTTGCTAAGTCACAATCTCTTAATTAAGAGAAGGAAAACCTCTTTTATACGATTTCTCTTTCCTCCACCTTAGCATTTATTCTACAAGACCAATTACATTGACGTGGTGGACGTGAGCATGTGGCTAACAAAAAAGGTTGTAGCATGACATGTTTGTTTCTTAATAATTCCATTGGTGTACAAATAGGGGGCGAGGCTTGCCTGCTCCCCGAGTTGAAAATGTTGAATTTTTTAGAAAAGTTCACAAAATTTAAAAAGAAAATAATCAAAAGAAAAAACACAGAAAAAAGGAAAGCCGAATCAAAGAAGGTTCTAGAACTTTTGGAAAACTGGTAGGAGAAAAAACATAATTGAAGCCATGAATTGGCCGCCCATAGCGTCGCTAACCTCATAGGAGGGTGCGCATTATTTTTCTTTTGAGACACCGGAGGGTGCACATTTGTGCGTTATCTAGCGCAGTATGCGTAGACTGGGATTGTTAAGAGCGGCAAATAGGAATTGCCGAAGCTGACGGCCGCCTTGTCTATAATACCAGGTTAAATGGGCCAGGCCCATCTTGCGATAACTATAGCTTGCTTTAGCTTCTACATACATATGAGTTTTCTGAATTTGTGTTTTCTGTTTTTACTTTTTTCGTTATATTGAAAATTCTGTAAAATATATATTTTAAACATATCCATCACACTTTTAAAATTCTGCAAAATATTCTTTGTGTATTTAAAAATATTCATGTGGCTCAATAATTGTGTTCCCACATTTTTAATAACATATCCGTCACACTTTAAAAGTTAAGAATGTCCACACATTTATATATATGCTCATGAAATTTCAAAAAAAATTGGTACCATTCAACCAAAATGCTCACATTTTAAAAAATGTTCATGAAAACAAATCATGCAAATTTAGATAAAATGTTCATGATATATAAAAATGTGTCATCATGTTTGGTTTGGTTCCATGGTTCATATAGGAAATGCAAGGTTTTTGTTGATTTTCTTTTCAAGGCTTTTCTGTTGAGATGTCATCATGTTTAGTTTGGTTGGAGTGGACAGGCTTTCGTAATTAGTCATACAAGCTAGATATCATGATGTCGTGTTGGTGTGCATCTCTGACTTCATCTTCATCGACATTAGGTAAGTGGCTCTCCTGTGAACTGCTCCTGTTTGGTCTGGTTGGAGTGGACAGGCTTCTTGCTTTCAGGTGGTTTTCTGCTCACTTCTACTAAAACTGCCAAAGGAAAAAATGTAGGGCAAGTAGAGGGGCCATAAGTGATGACAACCCGGTGTGGTGGCAATGCTGTAGTTTGAAAAGGTCCTTTATGGTCTATCTGCAGGAGTATAATGAGGTGAGTATCTTTGGGTGATGTTTTGGTAAATTCAAATTCAGTGATATGAGAGTATAGCGGTGGTGAGCTAGTGCACTGGTATTTAGTCAGGGCCGTCCCATGAGTTCTATGTTATGTTCATATCATTAGTTAGGTATCTTGCTCTATTTGTATTAGTCGTCAATGACATGTCAAAATAGCTTTGTTCAGCTTGGGAACCAACAAGGACACCGACCGCTTGTACGCATGAAGGGCCTTTTTTGGATCACGCCCCGGCCAGCCATGCCAAAAAGTTGGCGAAGGATTTGCCCGCCAGGAGCTTGCCAACGCACGGGCGTAGAAAGCGAACGAGGCGACCAAAAAATTGGCGTGGTTCTGAATCTTTGGCGCTGATCCAAACGGAGCATGTGCAAGCAGTCAACGACCAAAAAATTGGTCGGGCGAGCAGCGGCGGCAATCCAAACAGCCTGAAGTATGTTTGTATGTGCGAAGGTTGTTTCGGCTGTTAAATACATTGAGCAACACCAAATCAAGATAACAGTTAGTATTCCCTCTTAAGAATCAAGACAATAAATTGTAGAATATGTCAGATTTTCTTCCGAAGAATAATATATTTTAGTTCAATCAGAATTTCCAAACTGTTTGCCAAATCTGCTGGTACAACGAGGCAAGCATAACTTTGACAGATCATCAGTAATTCAATGGCGTAGTGCAGCAACGCGTCAAAATTAATTACCAAACTGGAGTTTGGAGAGGCCTGAACATTCTGATCACATGGAATACATTATAATGTTTCTTAGGGAAAAGTTTTAGTCTCACCGCTGACCAACAAACAAAATCGTAAACTTTTATGGGGGCAGTACCGGCTCATGCCTCCTGAAAATAAACAAAGAAAATTCGCTTCACTTCCCTTGATTTCATCCCGAGAATAAAATGGCAGCAGCAGAGAGAGTGTATTCTAGCGCGTGACATAAATTGTACTCCCTCCGTTCCATAATGTAAGACGCTTTTTAACACTAGTGTAGTGTCAAAAAACGTCTTACATTATGGGACAAAGGGAGTAATAGTTTAAATCCCATTCCATTGTGGCAAGTGACGTCTTGAAGACTACATAGAAAGAAGAACATAGATACACTGTCATTTCACTGGCAGTTTCAGACTTTCAACAGCAAGCAACTTGTGTACGAAGCAGTACTGTGTCTAATACTAGTAGTACACTGGTAGCTGAGCTAGAGGAGCAAATCAATTCACAAGGTGACGACGCTTCAAACTCTCCAGCCTCGAGCCGTGATCCGGCCGGGCGGCAAGTAAAATTGAGAAGAAGAAGAGGAAGAAGAAGAAGACCCTGCGAGTGTGTCACTAGAGGCGGTGGGCAGGGACGAGGCCGTCGTCAAAGTTCTGGGAGTAGCTCTTGAGGTCGTACCCGAAACTCACGGCGCGGCGCTTTGGCTGCAGCACAGCACGCCTCACCCTCCAGAACAGCTGCCTCACGGGCGCCGGCGCCTGCCGCCATGACCCGCCGTGGCTCTGCCTCTTCTCCTCCATCATCTTCCGGCTGTCAACTTGCAATGATCCTTCCACAAACGCCATCGGTAGACCTTGATGAGATGATGCGGACTGGAGGTCACGGTTGATTAAACACGGCTCTGCTGCTCTTCTTTCTTGAGATGGTCAGATGGATGGACCGTTTGCACAAATGGGGCTCCTCAGCAGCCGTTTTATAAGCTCGCCGACCATATGGACCGGGCTCCGATCGACGCCGTCGACAACGGCCGGGCCCGCCACCACCCACACGCACTCACTGCTGACGAGAACAATCTACTTTACACAACGATTAGCCCATGGCAAAATCATATTTGGGACATCTTTTGCCGTTGCCACCCTACACTACACACCCTACAGTCAAAGACCGACGCGGCATCAGCGTGGCGATGACTTCTCTCTCCCATAAAAGGGAGGCTACTACGTCCAAGGAGCGAGAGAGTTGGTGGAGGCCTCGTGCCGTGTCAGACACAAGCAGTTGCATACAGAAAAGTAAATTCGCTTGAGGCATCCATTGAACAAGTGTTGCAAAAAAGATTCTTCCCCTTCCCCCCTCCCTCCGTGTCGTCTCCCGCGAGGTAGTGGCGGTGGCTCCGGTGGCGGCGTAGTGGCGGTGGCTCCGGTGGTGCGTGCCCGGCGGCTCCGGCGCTTGGAGCTCGCCGGGCGACGCGGATGGGCAGCGGTCGGGCGTGGCGGCTGCTCCGGCCGTGGGCGGCGGCATGGGCAGGTCTCGGTGGCCTCCCGGTGTCGTGGCGGCTTCACGGTGGCTCGATGGATCTGTCCGCGGCAACGGCCAGCTTCTCCGGCGTCGGTTTGTCTGCGTTCGGGCCATCTCGACCTTCACCCCATCTCCTCGTCGCCCGGTTGCTACTCCCATCAAAGGGCTGGTCCTCTCCAAGCTGCGGTCCACCGCTCGTCTCGTGCCCGTTGCCGCAGGGCAGAGCTCGTCTGGCACACGATGCAGCAGGACCGAGCTCGTCTCGCGCACGATGCAGCAGGACTGACCTCGTCCCCCTCTCGTTGCTGCAGGACCGAGCTCATCTCGCGCTTGAGGCAGCAGGATGGGTCGGTGGATGCCAGTTCTGGCCGACCTATTGGGTCTCGACGCTGGGGTCGCCCAGGGGCGCGAAAGGTGGGACCTTTCCGCTCGTCTCTTTCGTTGGGGTGCGGCGGGTCACGGGTGAGGTGGTGTCGAGGTCTTGGATGCTGGGGCGGCATTCCTGGTGGTGGTGGTTGTGCGGTGCTCTTGGACAAAGCCCGTGCCTTGGTGCTGCCCGGTCATCATGGTCGTGTGGGCGGCGTGGTTGCCGGGGTGTGGCGTTCGGTGGCGGTGATTGTTGGCCGAGGTGAAAATCTGCTCTATCTTCGGACGGACCGGCGGCGGCGAAGATCGTTCCCTTCTTGAAGGCGTCGTCGTGGCTCTCATTGCCCGTCATGCGGCTCCGGGGGAAACTCTGATCCTTGGATCGGGCGGTGGCGGCGCTCCGGCGTCGTATCCTTCCTGAAGGCACCACCATGGAGCGCATGGTTCGTCATATGTAGCTTCATTTCTTCAGGGCGGTAGTGCTAGGAGGGGTGTTGCTGCGCTCAGCGCCTATGTATCCTGTCTTGGGTGTGTGCGTGTGTTGCGGTGGCGTGGCATGTGGTTGTACTGGATGCTTGTGGTTTGGTGCTTTATATATAAAGCGGGGCGAAAGCCTTTTTCGGCAACAAGTGCTGGTGCTTGGCATACCACGACCAGTGCTTTTCCTTTTAGGTCTAAATAATGTTGTACCAAAAGGTCCCAAGAGAAGAAGCACTGCATCGCATGCTGGTGCTGAGGGATATCGCCCGACTTTAATTTGGCCGTCGGAAAGATTGGCACGGGAGCTATACTCTTTATGTGTCAATAAAGCTACGTCGGAACCATGTGGGCTTGGTTAGTGACGACCCATATATCCGATCATGAAGATATAGTTCATTGGAACAAATCTTCATCAGAAAAGTAACAAAGGGAGGAGAAGAAGAAAGATGTGCATCGTGACGCTTTACACGCACGATGGTCGTGGCCCATATATCCATTGTTGTGTTAAGCTGGCCTAGCAGCAGTAAGCACTTTCTACTTTTGTACAGACTTGACACTTACAACTTTTGTACAGACTTAGCAATCGACATAGATAGCGGAAATTCTAACGGCACTGATACCTATCGTCACATCTGTTGCCCTTTGTTCCCGCACCAAGATTGCTGTGATGACTTGCAACATAAAGGTACCAAATATTTTGCTGCAGGAATACAATATGATACACTCCAATATAAAGGTATCAAACATGAGAGCGAGAGAAGCCCCAGTGCGAGAGTGTATTCTAGCACGCGCGACATAAACATAAATAGTTTAAATCCCATTCCATGGTGGCAAGTAACGGCTTCCAGACAATAAAGAAGGAAGCACGTTAGATACACTGTCATTTCATTGGTAGTTTCAGACTTTGAACACTAAGCAAAATGTGCACGGACAGTAATGACTAATACTATAGTACACTTCAAATTCTGTGCATTACAAGGTGGCGACGCTTCAAACTCTCCAGCCTCAGAGCCATGGTCCGGCCGGGCGGCAAGTAAAATTAAGAAGAATAAGAAGAGGACCCCGCGAGTGTCTATCCACTAGAGGTGGTGGGTATGGACGAGGCCGTCATCAAAGTTCTGCGAGTAGCTCTTGAGGTCGTATCCAAAACTCACGGTGCGGCGCTTTGGGTGCAGCATGGCGCGTCTCACCCTCCGGAAGAGCTGCCTCATGGGTGCTGGCACCTGCCGCCACAACCCCGACCCGCCATGGCTCTTCGCCTCCATCATCTTCCGGCTGCTAATGCTCTTTGTCATGCGCAATGATCCTCCCAGAAACGCCATTGCTCAACCTTGATAAGATGATGCGGATGGGATGTCACAGTTGATACGATTAAGCACCACTCTACTGTGATTGATTAGGTAGCTTCTGATTGCAGAAATGGGGCTCCTCAGCAGCCATTTTATAAGCTCGCCGAATGGGTGGGGCTCCGACGCCGACAAGAACGATCGCCGGGCCTGCCACCACCCACACGCACACTAACAGCTGACAAGGAAAATCCCCTTTACACAACGAGTAGCCCATGGCAAAATCATCTTTCGAGCATCTTTTGTTGTTGCCACCCTACACTACACACCCCACAATCAGGTTGGATAAGTGTTGTATACTCAAAAGTAATTTCACTTGAGGCATCCATCGACAAATGTTGGTGTTTGCCGACCAGTGCTTTTTAGTTCTAAATAGTGTAGTATCAAACAGTCCCAAGAGAAGAAGCACTGGATCGTGTGCTGGTGCTCAGGTTCGGATATCCCCCGACTTTAATTTAGCTGTCAACATTACCAGAAAGATTGGCACGTCGGCAATACTTTTTATGTGCTAATAAAGCTGCGTTGGAACCATGTGGTCTTGGTTAGTGACGACCCATATATCCGATCATGAAGTTATAAATCTTTGGGACAAATCTTCATTAGAAAAGAACCAAAGGCAGGAGAAGAACAAAGATGATGGCTACATCGTGCTGCTTTACACGCGCCACGGTGGTGGCCCATATATCCATTATCCATTATCCATTGTTTAGTTAAGCTGAGCTAGCAGCAGTAAGCACTTTCAACTTTGTAAAGACCTACCACTTTCAACTTTTGTGCAGACCTAGGATTACCCTTTGGTTGAATTATTGATCAGTGGCGTACAACTTCTTCATTCGGGAAGGCGAGCCGGTCGGCCAGCCGACGTGCACCACACGGATCGAGGCTGATCGCGGGAGGGGCGTGGTGTATATGCAACTTAGAGCCGCAGGCGGCGGCGGCTTCAGCTCCAAACGGCTGTCCCGCGAGCGATAGATCGGGCGAGGGAGGCGTTTCGAACTCCCAAATACCTGAACCCCGTATGTTTCTAACGGATTGAGAACCACCTGTGTATGCAGTATGCACGAGGCCTGCTCATACACGGGCTGTTTCTTTTGAAAAGGAGGCTTGCCCCCGACCTCCGCATCAGAACGATGCATGCAGCCATATGATTAAAAGTCTCAAAGTAGTACCAAGTATTCAAAGTATTACAGGTTGCAAAAGGAGCAAAAAAAAAGAAAGAAAACACAATGCGATAACCAATGTGAGATACATGACTAGGGCCCTAGACTCCTATCCTGTTATGTGACTGCCATCCAAACTGGTTGAATATGGCCCGTACTACCATCTTTCATTGGTTGCACCCAGTAACCATAGGCTCCCTAGAGTTTGCAGGAGTGAGTAAGGACCACGTACGGATCCATGCCGTAGCTCTGAAGATGACCTGCAAGAAAGTTAATATGTGTTGTCTGTTAAAAATCATATCATTCCTGCAGTTCCATATAACCCACATAAGTGTACATATTCCAATTCGAATACGAGCCGATGTAATATGTTCCACCCTAGCTAACCACGTACCAAATAACGATTCAATGCTAACTGGAGGGGCGATGTTGAAGGCTATATGAATTGTTCGCCAAAGCAATTTGACGAGAGGGCAATCTATGAAGAGATGTTGAATTGTTTCATCATGATCACAAAAGCAACATCGTGAACTGCCTACCCATCGTCGCTTTAACAAATTATCTTTGGTGAGGATCACTTGCTTGTAGACAAGCCACATGAATATTTTAATACGCAATAAAACCTTAACCTTCCAGATATGAATAGATCTCGGGATTGGGCCAGAATTAATAAGATCCATATAAAAAGATTTTACCGTAAACACTCCGTTTCGAGCCAACTTCCAGTGTAATGAGTCAGGTTGGTTGGATAATTGAACACCCATCAATCTCCGTACCAAGTGTACCCGGGAATTCCAATGCTCTCCAACTAATAAAGATTGCCTAAACTGGATATTTAAGGGAACCAATTGTAATACTATGCCTACATAATCTTCCTTACGTTGCACAATATTACTAAGGTTTGGGCTAATGGCGTCTCCCCTAGCCACGTATCCTCCCAAAGTCTTGTTGTCATCCCATTGCCAACAAGGAATTTGGTCCTACGAAAGAACAAGTCTTTCGTTCTCATAAGCCCCTTCCAGAAGGTGAATCATTCGGCCTCGCGGTGACCTGGGCAAGAGTTCTCAATTGCAAATATTTTTTATGTAATATCTGTGCCCACATACCGTCAGTCTCTACCGATAACCTATAAAGCTATTTACTCATAAGACATTTATTCTTAATTTCTAGGTTCTCAATACCTAAACCTCCCTGATCCTTAGGACGGCCTAGTATATCCCATAGTGCTAGGCGATATTTCTTCTTGGCCTCATCTAACTGCCAGAAGATTTGAGATCGAAAGAAATCTAGCCTTTTCCGTACCCCCTTGGGTATCTCAAAGAAAGATAGCAGGAACATAGGCATACTACTAAGTACCGAGTTAATAAGCACTAGCCTACCGCCGTACGACATTAACTTGCCCTTCCAACAACTAAGCTTCTTTTTAAATCCATCTTCGATGCATTTCCACTCTTTATTGGAATGCTTGCGGTGGTGAATTAGTATGCCCAAGTAACTAAAAGGCAAGGAACCTAGCTCACATCCGAACAATTGTCTATATGTGTCTTGCTCCTCTTTGGCTTGACCAAAGGAGAACAATTCGCTATTGCTAAACTTAATTTTAAGCCCCGACGATTGTTCGAAGAGACATAAAACTAGTTTCATGTTCCAAGCTTTTGCAATGTCCTGCTCCATGAAAAGAATAGTGTCATACGCATATTGTAGAATGGAAACTCCCCCATCAACTTGATGAGGAACGATTCCATCGACTAGGCCATTCTCCTTGGCCCTGCCATTAAGAACGGTCAACATATCCGCCACTATATTAAATAGAAGGCGAGACATCGAATCCCCTTGTCTCAAGCCTTTATGAGTTTGAAAATAGTGCCCGATATCATTGTTAACCTTAATTCCGATACTACCTTTTTGGACTAGAGAACCCACTTGGTTCCGCCATGTCTCACTGAAACCTTTCATGTGCATTGCCTGTTGAAGAAAAGGCCACTTAAATTTATCGTATGCCTTCTTGAAATCCACTTTGAAGTTAACCCCATCTAGCTTATTCGAATTAATTTCATGGAGCATTTCATGGAGAACAACTACCCCTTCTAGGATGTGTCTCCCAGGCATGAAGGCTGTCTAACTAGTTTGCACCACCGAATGAGCGATGCGTGTCAGTCTATTAGTCAGTACTTTCATGAATATTTTAAAAATCACGTTCAGAAGACATATCAGCCTAAACTTCTCTATATGAACCGCTCCTTCTTTATTTGGCAATAGCGTAATCATTCCAAAGTTAAGATGAAATAGTTGTAGATTCTCGTTAAAGAAGTCTTGAAACTTCCGCATAAGGTCGTCCTTAATAATATGCCAACATTTCCTATAGAACTCCGTAGGGAACCCATTTGGTCCCGGTGCTTTGTTCGGTTTCATTTGAGATATTGTATCTAGAACCTCCTTCTCGGTTAATGGTGCAGTTAAGATCTCATTTTAAGATAAGGGATATCCCCAATAACAGACTCATTCAGGGAGATCGTGCTCTCTGCCGGAGGCCCGAATAGTTGTTTATAATAATTGGAAATAAATGATTTAAGATTCTCATGATCCACTATGGTCCCTTCGTCCTGCTCAAGCTGGATTATTTTTTTCTTCCTATCTTTGGCATTCGCAATCGTGTGAAACAATTGTGTATTGTCATCCCCTTGGACAACTTTGAGAACCTTAGCCCACAATGCCCATTTGAGCTCTTCTTCTCTCAGAAGAGCTCGTAGGCGTTGCTCCGCTTTGGATTTTGTGGCCTGCTCGGCCACATCCTGTAGTGTCACTTCTGCTTTGAGGTCCATAGTATCTATTAATTGGATAATTCTTTCTTTTCCTTGTTTGTAAATCCCGCTTTCGTTTCTAGCCCAACCCCATAAAAATTATCTTAAGTGTCTAATCTTGCTTTGCCACCTCTCTATGCTTGTTTGCCCAGTAACTGGCTTTGTCCATTCGCATGCTATGATGGCCAAAAAAATATCTTTCTTGAACCAACTCATTTCGAAAGAGAAAGTGTTTTTGTTACCAATATGTGTTGCGTCACCCGAGTCTAGTAATAGTGGTGTATGGTATGAGATTGCCCTCTGCATCACATGCACCGACACCAATGGGTATTTCTGTTCTCATTCCACACTAGCCAACACCCTATCCAACTTCTCATAAGTCGAAGTAGGTAACGTGTTAGCCCATGTAAATTGTCCACCGGTGAGTTCAATCTCACTCAGATCGAGACTCTCGATAATTATGTTAAACATGAGTGACCATAGATGAGGATATAGACCTGGGGTAGGGTCATATACCCGGCCCATACGTCCTACCCAAGGTCACTACCCCAGAAGATAAAAAGACCAAGAGGCAACAGAAGAACACCTTTCAAGGACGTCGAGTGCAATCCACTCGATGATCACATCACTCGACGACCACCCCCTACCATCACTTGACCATATGGGGAGTCACTCGACTACATCAAAGATCAGGAGTCGGAAGAGCACACAACGGCCGGACATTCACTCCTTAGTCTTTATGAGCATTAAGAGTACTAAATGCTGGCGTTACCAGTAACACCCCTTACTTTATGTACATCAAACCCCTTGTAATGGAGGCAGGCTGGGATGTTGGCGCACTCTATATAAGCCACCCCTCCTCTGGGACAAGGGTTCGCACCCCCTGTAATACTACACACATAATCCAATCGACCGCCTCTGGGCACCGACACGTAGGGCTATTACTTCCTCCGAGAAGGGCCTGAACTCGTAAACCTCGTGTGTACATATTCGCCATAGCTAAGATCTTGCCTCTCCATACCTACCCCCCTTTCTACTGTCAGCCTTAGGACCACGACAGTTGGCGCCCACCGTGGGGCAGGTGTCTTAGCGACTTGTTGGTGAAGTTGCAAGTTTTACCGATCATCATCATCATGGTTTCCGGCGGCGGATTGGTTGAGGGCCACGAGATCCGTCTCGACGCGCTCGTTTTCATCGCCGACGACTCCGCGTGGCTTCAAGAAGCTCCCCTGGACGCTGAGGTGCTCCCCGTCCGAGGGGCGACACACTTCCACGTGTGCGTTCGCGGCGTCCTTCTCCGGCAGCCGTTGACTCAGTATCAGTCGGCTCCAATGGTATTTTCTTTCCCCGCTGTTCGCCGCCGCAAGCGGTCCGATCGATCGCAGCTTTAGCGCTGGGTGAAACACGCGATGGCTCGTCATTCGACCACCCATCAAGTCGCGGTAATCGAGCCCGACGAAACTCTCCACGGCCTGTTCGATTTGTCGACTGGCTCCACGGAGACCGCATCCGAGTGCGATAGCAGCGATCCTGCGACCGAAGTCTTGATGGTCGATGGGCCTCACAGCCCGCCCGGTTTCCACCGCGAGGGCGGCGGGGACGGGGGCGGTGATCCGTCGCATGTCCATGGGGAATACCGACCCGAGCCCCTCTCTTTGCAGCAGAGGGAAGAACTTCGTCGCCGCAACATGGATGCACTCCACACGCCCATCGTTGGAGAAACCCCCGAGGCTCGGGCCTTGGAGGAGGTGCGCCTAGCTAACTTGGCTGAGCGCACTCGACTGGATAACCTTCAGCGTGCTCTCGACGAGCGCGCCCAGGAGCGGATCCATGAGTCCAGTTGACGACAGCTTTTTCCGCCGCCACCTAAGGTATACCGCACTCCAATTCAGAATCTCACAGCTGCGGCCCGAATAGCCGAGTCGATCCAACCTTCCAAGTCAGAAGCTGGCAGAGGGTTGATGCAGATCCGGGCCCTGCTCAGGGCAGCAGGGGAGCAGAATACAGCAGTTTCTCAGTCGCGGAATAGGATTCACAGCAGATCCGTTGCAGCGGATACGGTTCAGTCGACTCACAGCCCAAGATCGCCTCCGCGGCGTGAAGGCCGTGGGCAGTATGATCATCCACTCGACCGTGACAATCATCGTCGGGGACCCATGCCTCCTCCGAGGAGTGCGTCGTATGTGCCTCGGCGGAACAATGATAGGCGCCGGCACAGTGGCGAGCGCAGGATTTCAGTCGACCCAAGGGAACCAGGCTTCGATGCGAGGTCTATCCTCGTTCAAGGCCTGGTCGACCGGAACAGAGCACACAGAGAAGACCCTGGCAGAGATCGTCCAAATGGCTGCCGAGTGCATGTTTCTGGTCCCAAGTGTTTTAGCAGAGCCATCAGGGCAGTAGTGATACCTCCCAACTTCAGGTTGGCGTTCGGGGTCAGTAAGTTCACCGGTGAATCCAAGCCTGAAACTTGGCTTGAAGATTACCGAGTGGCTGTGCAGATTGGAGGCGATAACGAAGAGATAGCGATGAAGCATCTCCCTCTTATGTTGGAAGGGTCGGCCCGAGCGTGGCTGACTCAGTTGACTCTGGGCAGTATTCACAGTTGGGAAGAGCTTCTCGAGTGTTCGTGAGAACTTTTGAGGGCACGTGCAAGCGACCAACAGGATTGCCCGAGTTGCAGCATTGTGTGCAGAAGCTGAATGAGGCTTTGAGGGAGTTCATCCAGAGATGGTCCACTTTGCATCACACCGTCGAGAATGTTTTAGAGCATCAAGCTCTATGTGCTTTCAAGGAAGGCATCAAATACAGGGAGTTAGTCTTGAAATTCGGTCGAACTAGGGATATGACTCTGACTCGAATGATGGAGATAGCCACCCGGTACGCTAACGGGGAAGAAGAGGATCGACTCCATAGCGGGAAGAGCAAACTAGTCAGCCAAGAGGCTGGTGGAGGTAACTCCAGTCGGAAACAGAAGCATAAGGTCGAGCCTGCGGCACCTGGAGAGATTGCGGCAGTGAGTCCAGGAAAGTTTAAGGGAAAACCCAAGGGGCCCTGGACCCCTAAGAAGGTCAAAGATCAAGCAGGGAATGATGTGCTGGATTTTCCACGCCACATCCACATGAAGAAGGATGAGGAAGGTAATCTAATTTACCCGAAGCATACCACTCGACAATGTCGACTCCTAATCCAGCAGTTCTGGGAGAAACAACCCAGTGAGAAGGAGAAGGAGTCGGACCAAGGTGAAGATGAAGAGGAAGACGATGGCTATCCCAAAGTCAATTGCACCCTGATGATTTTTGCTGACGTTGAAAGCAAGAGTCGGTTGAAGGTCATCAACATGGAAGTGAATATGGCCGCTCCTGCGGCGACTACCACCTACCTGAGATGGTCCCAGACAGCCATCACGTTCGACCAGTCTGACCATCCCGCTCGCATGGCCACCCCTGGGAGGCAAGCACTGGTGGTCGACCCCGTGGTTGGAGGCACTCGACTGACCAAAGTACTGATGGACGGTGGCAGTGGTCTGAACATCCTCTACGCTGAGACCTTGAAGGGGATGGGCATTCCGATGTCCAAGCTTAGCGAAAGCAATATGAGTTTTCATGGTGTTATTCATGGAAAGAAAGACGAATCACTCGGCCAGATCGCCCTTGACGTGGTTTTCGGTGACTTGAAGCATTACCGTAAGGAGAAGTTGACATTTGAAGTCGTGGACTTCCAGAGTGCCTATCATGCCATTTTGGGTAGGCCAGCCTATGCACGTTTTATGGCTCGACCATGTTATGTGTACCTCAAACTGAAGATGCTTGGCCCTAATGGTGTGATCACAGTTGCTGGCAATCGGCAGAAGGCTGAGGAATGTTTCCATAAAGGTTCCAAAATCGCCGACGAACAGATGGCAGCAGTCGAATTCCAAGAATATCAGAAGAATGCAGATCCGAGTGACTTGCTTCGAGCCAAGAAGCCTGCCACAGATTCCGCATTCCAGTCGACTGGTGAGACGAAGCCGGTTCACATTCACCCGACCTTTTGGTTTGAAAAATTCCGGAGCCACATTCATGAGAATGATTCAGAAGTGCCTGCTCACTCAAATCAGTCGGAATGTGGAAGCTTACATGGACGACATTGTGTTCAAGTCCCGCAAAGGTTCCGACCTATTGACCGACCTTGCAGAAACCTTTGCCAACCTGAGGAGGTACGATATCAAGCTTAATCCGTCAAAGTGCACATTTGGAGTTCCAGGAGGAAAGTTACTCGGTTTTCTCGTTTCCGAATGAGGGATCAACGCCAATCCAGAAAAAGTTGATACAATCCTCCGAATGAAACGCCCAGTGTGAGTGCATGATGTTCAGAAGCTGACTGGTTGCTTGGCCGCCCTGAGTCGATTCATTTCTCGTCTCAGTGAAAAGGCCTTGCCTCTTTACCGACTGATGAAGAAGTCTGACAAGTTCGAGTGGACTGAAGAAGCTGATGCAGCGTTTGCAGAGCTCAAAACCCTGCTTTCCACCCAGCCGGTGCTCGCTGCGCCAATCAGCAAAGAGCCCTTACTGCTTTACATTGCAGCCACTGGACAAGTCATTAGTACAGTACTCATGGTCGAGCGAGAAGAAGAAGGAAAAGCTTACAAGGTTCAACGCCCAGTCTATTATCTCTCTGAAGTCTTGACTCCATCCAAGCAATGATATCCACATTATCAGAAGCTTGTCTATGGAATATACATGACCATGAAGAGGTTGCACATTATTTCTCTGACCACTCCATTACAGTCGTCAGCGACGCGCCACTATCTGAAATTCTGAATAACAGAGATGCAACTGGTCGAGTGGCAAAATGGGCGATTGAACTCCTTCCGTTGGATATCAAGTTTGAGGCAAAGAAAGCGACCAAGTCCCAAGCAATCGCAGATTTCCTTGCCAAGTGGATTGAGCAGCAATTACCGACTCAAGTTCACTCGGAACATTGGACTATGTTCTTTGATGGCTCCAAGATGCTAAACGGTTCTGGTGCGGGGGTAGTATTGGTATCCCACCGTGGAGACAAGCTTAGTTATGTTCTCCAGATTCACTTCGATTCCTCCAATAATGAAGCCGAATATGAAGCACTTTTATACGGGTTGCGTATGTCCATTTCACTCGGCGTCCATCGCCTTATGGTCTACGGCGACTCAGATTTGGTGGTTAATCAGGTGATGAAGGAATGGGATGTCAGGAGCCCAGCCATGACTGGTTACTGCAATGCAGTAAGAAAGTCAGAAAAGAGGTTTGAAGGTTTGGAGCTTCACCACATACCCCGACTGAAAAATCAAGCAGCAGATGAGTTGGCAAAAATAGGATCAAAGAGAGAAGCCATTCCCTGAAACGTGTTTTTGGAACATATTCATTCCCCTTCAGTTCAGGAAGATCCTTTCACCGAAAAGTCTCCACAGCCCAAGAGTGCCACAGATCCGACTGAAGTCGAAATCCCAGCCGTGGTCGACATAGTCATGGAGGTTTTGGTCATCACTCCCGACTAGACAGTGCCATACATTGCATACATTCTTAGGAAGGAACTTCTTGAGGATGAAGAAGAGGCTCGACAGACCGTCTGACGATCTAAAGCCTTTACTGTGATAAAGGGACAGCTGTTCAGAGAAAGTGTAACTGGGGTCTCCCAGAAGTGCATCATGCAAGAAGAAGGCCGAATGATCCTCAATGATATCCACTCGGGGACCTGTGGTCACCATGCGTCCTCTCAGACCATCGTGGCCAAAGCATACCGAGTCGGGTTTTACTGGCTGCACGCCAACGAGATGGCAAAGGAAATAGTGGACAAGTGTGAATGTTGTCAGTTTTATTCCAACATGTCCCATAAACCTGCATCAGCTCTGAAGACTATTCCACTCGTCTGGCCCTTTGCTGTTTGGGGATTGGACATGGTTGGACCTTTGAGAACCGGCAGGAGCGGATTCACCCACGTGCTGGTAGCAGTCGACAAGTTTACCAAGTGGATCGAAGCCAAGCCCATTAAAAACCTTGAAGCAAGTACTGCTGTGAGCTTCATCAGAGAGTTGATATTCAGATATGGCGTACTGCACAGCATAATCAGTGATAATGGATCGAACTTCGACTCCGATGAATTCAGAGCCTTTTGTGCTTCCCAAGGCATGAGGGTCGATTACGCTTCAGTCGCCCATCCTCAGTCGAATGGGCAGGCTGAGCGAACAAATGGATTGATTCTCAAAGGACTGAAGCCCCGGTTAATGCGTGACCTCAAGCACGCGGCAGGAGCTTTGGTCGATGAGCTCCCATCAGTGCTTTGGGGGCTGAAGACAACCCCCAATTGGTCGACTGGATGGACTCCGTTCGTTTTAGTCTACGGAGCCGAAGCTATTTTATCGAGTGATTTGCTCCACAACGCTCCCCGAGTCGAACTCTTCTCAGAAGAGGAAGCAGAGCAAGCTCAACAAGATGCAGTCGACCTTCTGGAAGAAGAAAGAGAGATGGCCTTGATTCGGTCGACCATTTATCAGCAAGACTTATGTCGATTCCATGCCAGGAATGTAAGGGGTCGTGCGTTCCAGGAAGTAGACTTGGTCCTCCGAGTGGATCAGCAGAAGCCACACAAGCTCGCCCCCGCTTGGGAGGGCCCTTTCTTCGTCACCAAAGTACTTCACAATGGAGCATACTGTCTCTTCAACGTCGAGCATAGCAAAGATGAACCACGCTCCTGGAATGTGGAACTGCTCCGCCCTTTTTACTCTTAAGTATTCAGACTGATGAGATGTAATAAGAAGTACCTCTTAGTTTGATTATCAAAAAGACATAATTTTACAGTCTTCCGAGTGTTTGTTGTTTATTTCTTTTGTATTTGTTGCCTTAGTTGCGAATCTGTCTCGCCTAGGATGAAGTTATAAAAATCCTACCGAGTGACGAGTCTGCCTCTCACTCAGGGGCTTAGCTGCAGCCCAGCGCTCGCCTAAGTTTGAAAAATCCTACCGAGTGACGAGTCTGCCTCTCACTCGGGGGCTTAGCTGCAGCCTAGCGCTCGCCTAAGTTTGAAAAATCCTACCGAGTGGTGAGTCTGCCTCTCACTCGGGGGCTTAGCTGCAGCCCAGTGCTTGCCTAAGTTTGAGTAATCCTGCCGAGTGGTGAGTCTGCCTCTCACTCGGGGGCTTAGCTGCAGCCCAGTGCTCGCCTAAGTTTGAGAAATCCCACCGAGTGGTGAGCCTGCCTCTCACTCGAGGGCTTAGCTGAAGTCCAGTACTCGCCTAAGTAATAAAAAGTCCTCCCAGACGGCATCCCCCCGGAGGTTGCACCATCAAGAAGAAGGACGAGATTGTGGTGAGCAACGCTCACCTAAGTATTGATAAATCCTGCCAAGTG
>NC_041381.1:651466266-651524465 GCF_002162155.2 Triticum dicoccoides | reverse complement strand
CTTAGTTGCAGCCCAACGCTCACCTAAGTATTGAAAAATCCTACCGAGTAGTGAGCGACCCTCCCACTCGGAGGCTTAGCTGCAACCCAACGCTCGCCTAAGTATTGAAAAATCCTACCAAGTGGTGACCGACCCTCCCACTCGGAGGCTTAGCTGCAGCATAGCGCTCGCCTAGTTCAAAAAATCCTACCGAGTGGTGAGCGACCCTCCCGCTCGGGGGCTTAGTTGCAGCCCAACGCTCGCCTAAGTATTGAAAAATCCTACCGAGTGGTGAGCGACCCTCCCACTAGGAGGCTTAGCTGCAACACAGCGCTCGCCTAAGTTCGAAAAATCTTACCGAGTGGTGGGTGAGGCTGCGGGTTGCCCACGCCCCCCGGGGGTTGCACCGTCAAGAAGAAGGACGAGATTGTGTGCACCCAACGATTGGCCCCTCGCTGATGACAGGAATGTCAAGACCATTGTTGAGTACCTCGCTGATGAGCTGATCAATGCTACCAAGGGCTCATCAACGGGTCGACTGCTGACCCTTCTTCAGCACCTGCATTAAACAATGAGAAACCAACCCAACCGAAGAACAGAATTCACTCGAAGGCAAACCCAACATATTCAAAGATAAATCCAAAGTTTCCTAACCGCGGATTAAAAGTACTCGGGCACCAGGCCCGAAGTAGTTTCAATGGTTACAAAATCACTCGGCATCCCGAGGCAAATAAAGGTGCAGCATAAAGTTTTTTCTCAATCACTCGGCAGGAGAAGGATTGGCCGGGTCGCAGAAGCTGTCGAGGTCAATGTTGTCGATGATGCGAGTGGCTGCCTCGAGGAAGGTGTCCATGAAGTCCTGGAAAGAATGCTTCTTAGTATTCGCCACCTTGAGGGCCACCAGCATCTCGTCTTTAGCCTCCTTGCAGTGCACGCGAACAAGGGACAAGGCAATGTCGGCGCCACAGCGGGCAGAAGACTTCTTCCACTCTTGCACTCGGTCAGAAATTTGGTTGAGTCGAGTCATCAGCGACTCCAGACTCTGAGGAAGTTCTGCCTGAGGCCAGAGTTCGGCGTCCACTCGGGCCATCGCGGCCTTCAGCCGGGCCAGATAGTCGACTGCACTGTCCAAGCGTGATTGCAGTCGAAGCAAGTTCATCACAACTTTATCTTTCATGGGACAGTTGATGGGGTCGAGACCTGTCTCAACCCGTCCAGTTTCAGCTTCAAAGTCCTGGCAGAGTTCTGTTCCACCACAAAAAACAATGAGTCGACAGAATTGTAAATCTCAGTCGACGACAGTTGTCCAACCGAACAGTCATACCTTCAAGCTTCAAGACAAGCTTTGCTGCGAGTTGTTCCAAATGGGACTCTAGTTTGCCCGTCTTGGCCCTGAGACCGTCGACTTCAGCGGTCAGGTTCTCCTTGTCCTTCCTCAGTTGCTCGACCTCCCGGTTGGCGTCCGAGACGACATTCTTCAGCTTCGCGTTCTCCTCCTCTAATTTGCCGACTGAAGCCAGCTTCTGGTCTGTAAGCTTGCTTGCTTCCTTCTGAGCGGCCACGTCCTTCTCGCATGCTTCCTTCTGAGCAGATGTGCTTCACGTTGGACAGACCATGTCCTTCTCGCGTGCTTCCTTCTGAGCGGCCGCCAGGTCCAGGTCCTTCTGCTCCAAAGCCTCCTTCATCCTCTCTAAAGAAACAACACTCTTCAGACAAGACTGATGTTGGCGGTTTTCACTATGCACATATGCTTATGTGAAGTCACTCGGCTCTAAGAGATTGAATGAAAAACAGTGGAAAATCTACTAAGCAGACGGTCAAATGGTTACCTCCCATGATAGCCATCTCTTCCTTGGCAGTCTTCAGATTCTTCTTGGCAAGTTCAAGGTCAAGTTCAACGCTGATATGCTTCTTCTTTAACTCGGACAGACGAGCTCCAAGATCACAAGACCTCTATAAGCAGCAAAAGTGCCATGTCAGTCAACAGAAATAAAATCCAAATGGCAAACTTCTAGAGTAAGCCATGGGAATGAAATTCAAGTCGACAGACTTGTTTTTCTCAACAATCGACGGAGAAAAGCTACTCTAAGACTACTGTCGAATCAAATATCCAACAAGTAGTCTCGGGGACTACACCCAGTGGGTGCACTTAGCATGCCCCCACTGGTTTAGAACAATACTCAGCAGGGTCTGCCCAGCATGAGTTCAAAAAAAAGAGAGAGAGATACATTCTAAGACCTCAGTCGACTGCCAGCAGTCGACCGTGGTCTCGGGGACTACACCCAGTGGGTGCACTTAGCGTGCCCCCCACTGGTTCGGCTCAATACTTAGCAGGGCCTGCCCAGCGTGAGTCCAGACAGTCTACCAAAGATTCAACTCAAGTCGAGTGAGATGGAAAATTTTCCAGGATCTAAGCAACAAAACACCCCAGTGGGTGACCAGATATAAGACAACATTTGAAAAGTCAGTCGGAGTCTTGCTGACCTGAACATTGGCTTGAAGGGCAGAACTGGCATTGTAGGCCACCTGGCTAGCCTCGTGCACCACCTTCACCTGCTCCATGACAAGTTCACCTAGCGAAGAGCTTCCTTGGCTGCACTCGGTGAGTCACCCGGAGTTTGATATACAACAAACAGTGATGGTTGAAGAGCAGCTTGAGCAGTCGCTGAGTCGGAGGCATGAAGTTGCACTAGAGCAGCAGGAGTCGGAGCAGTCGAGCTCGCCGGGCGATCAGTCGTCAGGGGGCTGGCGAACGTGACGCTGGTCCGAACCAGCTCCCCAGAGCGTTCGGCCACTCCCTCGAGTGCCAGCGTCGAATGAGGGACCTGAACTTCAAGTCTCCTCCTGCGAGAGCTTCCACCCTTCCTCCTCCTCTCCTTTGGAGGTGCCTCTTCTTTGTCGTCAGGGAGCACGACAACTTCTTGCGGAACTACAGAAAGAGAGAAATGTCAGAAACCCTGCCGATTGATGATTCACTCAGCTCAACAAAGCTCGGTCGATCAGACTTACCGACTCACGAAGTGGCTTCTTCATCTCCTGGCGCCTTGTCAATGTCCATGTCAGTGGTAGCAGAGGTGGGGCTGGAAAGACACATGAATTGGTTAGTCAGAACAAGAAAATCTTCAGTCGACTTACGGAAACGCAAGTAAGATACTCACCCCGAAGCAACAGGGACGTCCATCTTGATCCGTGGAAGTGTCTTCCGAGCCTTGGGGGGAGCGACCTTAGGCTGCTTGGCCACCTTCTCCGTCGGCTCCGGAGTCAACGTCCGAATGCGCTTCTGAGCAGTGGCACTCGGAGCCACACTTTTTGCACGCCCGCCAGACGGATCATGCTGCTGCTTGGATCGACGTTCAGAAGGGGGCGACGAGTCGAACTCTTTCTCCTCATCTGACTCCTCGCTCTCCTCCTCCTCTTCTTCCGGGGACTCCCACTCACCACTCTCCTCGGCACTGGCCTCCCCCTCCTAGTCCTGCGACAAATCTTGTTCGCCATTGGGCATCGAATGCATCTCAGTGAATACCTGCAGAATACATCGGTCGAGTCAAAGTCAGTCGACATCAAGTACAGTCAGAGCGTGACCAGGAATAGTCGGAACAAAAATATACCTTGTCAGGCGGGTTCCAGTCGCGGAAGGGGACGACTCGCCTAGATCCTCTGGGGTTGTCCTGGTTGCCTGTGATGCTCCTCAGCCACAAGGCTACAGTTTCAGACGACAGTTCTTCTGGATGGACTCGAGCGGTGTCGTCCGGTCCGGAATATAGCCACATCGGGTGATTGCGGGCCTGTAGAGGCTGAATGCGTCGACTGAGGAACACTTCCAACAGATCCAGACGTGTAGCACCCTCATTGATGAGCTGGACCACCCTATCCACCAACATCCTCGTCTCCATGGTCTCATCAGCGGTCACTTTCAACGGAGCAGGGGTCTGAACACGATCAAATGAGAAGTGAGGAAGACCAGTTGACTGACCGGGAGCTGCGACATCCTGGCAATAGAACCAGGTCGACTGCCAGCCTCTAACGGAGTCAGGGAGAGTCATGGCAGGAAAGGCACTCCTATTCCTTTTTTGGATACCTAAGCCCCCACACATCTGGATGACATGGGTTTTCGAGTCACTCGACTTTGCCTTTTTTACCGACTATGAACGAATGGTGAAGATGTGTTTGAAGAGACCCCAGTGCGGTCGACATCCTAAGAAGTTCTCGCACATCAATACAAACGCAGCTAAATATGTAATGGTGTTGGGAGAGAAATGGTGGAGTTGAGCACCGAAAAAGTTCAGGAACCCCTGGAAGAAAGGATGCTGAGGAAGCGAAAAACCGCGGTCGACGTGGGTGGCGAGCAGAACGCACTCACCCGGTCGAGGCTGGGGACTCATCTCCCCCTCCGGCAGCCTTGCTGCTCCCTAGGCGATTAACCAAGACTCCGCCATCTCGTCCAGATCCGCCTGCCGAGTCGAAGACCGGATCTAATCGCCCTGGATCCAGCCCGGCGGCAGCCCCGCGTGTGACGACGACCCGCGTTGCTGCTTCTTGCCCTTCGCCGCCCCCGTCGCCTTCTTAGCGCGCTCCAGCGCCGCCGTTTTGTCCCTCACCATGGCGTGGGAGCATCAGCGTCGAGAGCAGAGGTGCTGGGAGCGGTGGAGAAACAGAGGAGAAAGAAGGAGGAACAAGCGTGCACAGTGCAAGCGCCTCGGTCCCGGCACCTTATAAAGGGCCACTTCCGAGTGACTAACACGTGGACCCAGGCAATGCCGTCAAATCCTCCAATAGTTGTGTGCAGCATACGTGGCGAAAAAGGTGGCACGATAATCGAAGCATTGCTACTTATCCGAGCCGCCTGTTTCGGCACTCTCCGGCCCGCGCGCTTCTCCGAAAATTCGTATCCCGCGAAATCCGGGATGCGCCATAGACAATCACACCCAAGATCTCACGCTCTAGCACAGCGCTCGACACTTGATGTCACCAGTTCAGTCGACGGCTCATTGAATGGATCAAGGCGATTGAGTCAACACCGAAATGCAGAAGCAGGCGTTCAGATTTGCAGAAAGCACTCACGAAGGCCCGAAGCTCGGAGCGGGATCAACTTCAGTCTACTTTCCACTCGCAACTTAATCCATTTGGGGGCTACAGACGAGGATATATACCTGGGGTAGGGTCATATGCCCGGCCCATACGTCCTACCCAAGGTCAATACCCCAGAAGATAAAAAGACCAAGAGGCAACAGAAGAACACCTTTCAAGGACGTCGAGTGCAATCCACTCGACGATCACATCACTCGACAACCACCCCCTACTGTCACTCGACCATATGGGGAGTCACTCGACTACATCAAAGATTAGGAGTCGGAAGAGCACACAATGGCCGGACATTCACTCCTTAGTCTTTATGAGCATTAAGAGTACTAAATGCTGGCGTTACCAGTAACGCCCCTTAATTTATGTACATCAAACCCCTTGTAATGGAGGCGGGCTGGGATCTTGGCGCACTCTATATAAGCCACCCCCTCCTCTGGGACAAGGGTTCGCACCCACTATAATACTACACACATAATCCAATCGACCGCCTCCGGGAACCGAGACGTAGGGCTATTACTTCCTCCGAGAAGGGCCTGAACTCGTAAACCTCGTGTGTACATCTTTGCCATAGCTAAGATCTTGCCTCTCCATACCTACCCTCCTTTCAACTGTCAGCCTTAGGACCATGACAACCACCGTCCATCAAAATTGTCGTTGTTCTTCTCATCTTGCCTCCTTATAATATTGAAATCCCCTGCAACTAAGATTGGAAGTGTTTCATCTCCACATATCTGTCCTAGATCCGCTAGAAAATTGGGTTTGAGTTCGGGTTGGGCTGCTCCATAGACAGCTACGAGAGACCAACGGAAACCATCTAACTTTGATCTCACACGAAACTTGACCGCAAAGTCACCCCTTACTACATTAATGACCTCTAGCATCTCACACCTAACCCCCAGCAAAATCCCTCTGGATCTACTTCTAGGAGGTAAATAGTGCCAATCAAAATCAATCCCACCAGATAAAGTTCCAAGAAACTATGAGGTGAAATTATCTCGGCCTGTTTCTAGGAGTGCAATAAAGTCTAACTTTTGTTCTACCGATGTCTCTGCAAGGAATCTTCTTTTAGCCAAGTCAGACAGACCTCTGCTATTAAGCCGGACCCTAGCACTCCTCCGAACAACTGAAGTAGGATACACCTTTCTTTTCTAGGCTCGCTTGGGCTTATACCCCGTACCCGACAAATATATATTGGTATGGTTACTAGAGCCAATACCGTCCACCAGTAATGACCCCTGACCATTTTCAAGTTCTGACCCTTCAATTTCATCTCCAGTCTTCGTATTCGGCATAAGATCATTACATAAGTTTTCAAGGGCGGACATACCGAAGTTTTTCACATCTACCTCATTCATAGGTTTAATGGCTGCTAAGTTACAAATAATTTCAGAAGCCCTCTCCGCTTCTAAGTCTAGTAAGTCATTTATAGATTTCGCAACTTCCTTTTCATTCGAGCCTAGTGAAACTCCTAGGTTGTGTGCCTTGTCCATAATATCATATTCAGAAAAATGCATAATAGAACAACTCTTATTAAAAGACATACCTGTAGTTGCCCTTCCGCTCATCTCTTTTATTGGGGTAGCGGCGGGTCTCAGGTGAGGTCGTATCAAGGTCTTGGGTGTAGGGGCGGCGGCCCTGGTGGTGGTAATGCAGTGCTCATGGGCAGAGCTCGTGGCTTGGTGCTGCCCTATGACCATGGCCGTGTGGGCGGCGTGGTAGCCGGGGTGTGGCTTCGGTGTCGATGAGTGTTGGCCGAGGTGAAATCATGTTCTATCTTTGTATAGACTGGCGGCGGTGAAACTCGTTTCCTTCTTGAAGGTGTCGTCGTGGCTCTCATTGCCCTTTGTGTTTCTCCAGGGGAAACTCCGACCCTCGGATCGAGCGGTGGCGACGCTCCGGTGTCGTATCCTTCCTGAAGGCAACGCCTTGGAGTCCATGGTTCATTGTATGCGGCTTCATCTCTTCGTAGATAGGGTTGGTGTTGCTATGCTCAGCGCCTATGTATCCTGCCTTGGATGTGTGCATGTGTTATGGTGGCGTGTGTTTGTACTGGGCTGGTGTAGATCGTTGGCGGAAGCCTTTTTCGGTAAGTAGAGAAGGATGGAGTGTTGCATGCACACACATTCTCTCTCTCTACCCACTGAGAATATAGCATTTCATTTTTCTTGTGAGATACTATTTCACTGATATCTCTTGAATAAATAATTATCTATTTTTTTTACATATTTGAATCCTGGGCGACGAGATCGCTAAAACAAGACCTATGTTGAATATATTTTAAATGATTTTAAAAGTTCATGAAGCATATTTCACTCCTTTACTAAAAATAGATTTCATTCATTAATTACAAATTGAGAGTGTGGAAATATTCATGACACTGATTTCATTTCAAAAACATAGATTTCACTGATGTCAAAAGAATTATTTTATTTAATTCAACAAAAATATTTTCACTCATTTTCAAAGACTGATTTCACTAGTACAAAACTACATATGTCACTCATTTAAAAAAAAGATTCCACTCATTTAAAACACGGATTTCACTCATTTCAAAAGACTTATCTCACTCAATTAAAAAAAATTCACTTGTTTTAAACAACATATTTCACTCATTTCAAAGAGAATAGATTTCACTAGTTTATGAATCATTGATTTCACTTAATTCAAAGTACTCATTTCACACAACTAAAAATAAGAATTTCACTTACTTGAAAGAATCGATTTCACTTATTTCACACAATTAAAAGAAACACACAAATGTACAATGTATAATCCCCAACTCCCCTTTATAGTAGAGATGCATGTTCTAGCTTTGGTAATCTTGGTCCCATGGTTCGTATAGGAAATGAAAGGTTTTAGTCCATTTTTCTCAAGGTTTTAGATGCATCTTCATTTTTCTAGCTTTGGTAATCATCATGTAGTGTTGGTGTGCCTCTCGAAGCTCATCTTCATCGCCATTGAGTAAGTGGCTCTCTTGCGACTGCTCCTGTTTGTCTTGGTTGGAGTGGACGAGCTTCTTGCCTTCAGGTGGTTTTCTGCTTACTTCTACTAAAACTATCGGATTTAGGGTTCCGGCAGACCCTTGAGGTTCGAACACTGGGGTGCGCGCGGAGGTTTCGCCTTCTACCTACCTGTTCCTCGCCGAATCGCTAGGATCTAAACTACGAGAAGAACAACACAAGAGAGACATGGTTTATACTGGTTCAGGCCACCATTGTGGTGTAATACCCTACTCCAGTGTGTGGCGTGGTGGATTGCCTCTTGGGCTGATGATGAACAATACAAGGAGGAACAGCCTTGCGAGGGTCTGTTCTTGTGGTGTTGTTGTCCCTTTGGAAGGGTTGGTTCTAGATGTCTATCTTATCTTCAGATTCTTGTCCAGATCTCTCTACCCTGTGGGTGGCTAGTCCTATTTATAGGCGAAGGCTCTGGGCCTCTTCCCAAATATTGAGTGGGAAGGGCGCCAACAATTGGACAATTTGAAGGGAAACATCTAGTACACTTATCCTGACTGAAGTTGGTCCTCGCCTGTCAAAGGCTCTGGTGATGACGCCGACTTGGGCTCCACGGTGACCTCCATCCTGCCGTTGGACTGGTCTTGGTCTTGTTGCACCGAAATGGATGCCTTGCTTGATGCTCTCGCCTGCGCTTGCTCCCCTTGCACGAAAGTGGAAAGAAGGACACTGCGCGGGCTGACGCCCGGCTGGCGCCCTTGGTCGTCATGGCTTGCGTCATGGGCACCTCGCGAGGTACCCCGCCTTGAACTCTCCGCCTCCTCATGAGCCAGCCTGACGAGGCCGTGCCTGAGGAAGCTCCTTGTCGTCTGCCCCGCGAGGCTTGGCCCCTCGCGAGGGTCTTGAGCTTGTGTTGATGAAGATGGGCCATGCTGGGCCCCCTTTGAGCCACGCCGTAGGCCGCAGGCTGGGAAGTCTGGGGACCCTCGTTCCCAGAACACCGACAGTAGCCCCCGGGCCCAAGGTGCGCCCGGACTTGGCCGAGCAGAGAGGCGAAAGGGCAAGTGCGAAGTGTCGTGGGCCCTAACAGCCTGCGGCCTTGGGCGCCGCGTGGCGGTTGATTGGACGTGGGCGTCTCCGCAATCGCGCGAGTTGATAAGGAGCGGCATCTGCCCTTTGCCTCCTTTGCTCTCTCCAGTTGCTGCTCAGATCCCCTTTCTTGCGCCTCTCCTTCCTTCCTTCGAAATCTCCAGATCTACTCGACCCGCGCGCCCTAGCTAGACATGGCGCCTCGCCAGGCCCCGGCCGGAGCTTGGTATTCGTCCGCCTTGGACTCGCCGAACGTGTCGAAGGCGAGCCTTGCCCGGGTGCGCCAGATGGCAGTGGCACAGGACGTCGACGGGGCGAAGGTGTTCAAGGCCGGCTCTGCCCTCCCTGAGGGCCAAGGGAGCACCTTCTATCCGCTCTTCGTGAGCGCCATTGTTGCTGATCTGGTGCCTCCCTTCTCTGAGTTCTTCTTTTCTGTCCTCTTCCATTACAACCTTCAAGCTCTGCACCTCCACCCTAACTCTGTCCTCCTTCTGGCAATCTTTGCCTACTATTGTGAGGCTCACGTGGGGGTGAAGCCCTCAATGGCCCTGCTGCGCCACTACTTCTCCCTCCAGAACTCTTGTGGTTCCGTCTCTGCGTGTGCGAGCTTCGTTGCGTACGGCATCTCCATCGCCATTTCGAATCCCGGGAAAGGATTGAGGGCTTCAGGAGCAAGTGGGTCTTGGTTGATGCTGGGCGCATCCACCCCCGGCTGGTCTTGCCCACGGGGCACCCCTCGAGCTCCGACGACTGGTCTTGAGTGGAGCTTGTGGATTCCCGCGCAAGGCTGGTGTTGGAGAAGATGGATGCGGATCTGAGGCCGGCCAGCATGGCGGCGGCGAAGCTGACTGGCGCCTCACTGCTGAGGGAGTTCCTGGAGCATCAGCTGGCTCCGCTTCGTCAGTACTCGCTTCCGATGTGGAGGCCCCACCTGAGCCCCGCGGTCCGGGCCGATGAGGATCTGACCGCGGTCCTCCAGTCTTTGGTCGGGGGCGACGTGGCAAGGTTGGAGGGCGCTCCGACGCCCCTGTTCCTTCGTGAGGACTGGGAGCAGGTTGTGGGGTCCATGCCCGTCCTCAACGGGGACGGGCCTGTGCCCGCGGAGGCTCCCGAGGACCTGGTGGACGTATCCTCCGGCGACTCCAGCAAAGAGAGGGAGGAAGGGGAGCGGGAAAAGGGGGCTGACTCCGAGGCAGAGTCAAGGGCCCCACCTCTTCGGCGCAAGTCCCGCGCTCTCCGCCTCTCTCTGAGTGACGACGACGAGGATCCCCCCTGGTCCCGAAGAAGGACCGGACTGGGCTGATCCCCCGCGGGTCCGCCCAAGCCCCGAGGCGATCCGCAGGTGCCCCAGCTGCACCCACGCTCCTTGAGGCTGATCCTTGCAACCGGCTCTCGGGCTTCAAGTACGGCCGGAGGCTGCTTGAGCCTGCGGGCGATGACCTGTAAGTGCTTGATCCCTGTCTTGCTTCTTGTTTCGTCGCTGAGGCTTGACGCCCGTATCTCCCAGCTAGGCTGGCGCCCACAGCAAAGAAGCCGAAGGGGGCTCCTGAAACTCCATCCGCGGCAGCACCTCTACTCGCGAAAGAAGATGAACGTGACACGCGGGCCTCTCCTGCCCAGGCTTCCCTGCGAAACCCTGCCGAGCCGGCTGGGGCGAGCTCGGCTCCTATGGCCCTGGCGACTCCCAAGGTGCCCCCGCTTGACGCCGCCACCACAGCCGCTGGGGCGCAGCAGGCTCCGCCTCAGGACACCGTGGTCACGCTGCCGTCTTCTCCTCCTACCCCGCCGACTGCTGCTTTCCCGTCTCCTCCTACTGTCCTGGATCGTGCTGCTGCCGAACTGGACCGTCTGCGGCGGGATCTTTGAGCGCCGACCCTCGTTTGGTGGCCAGGCCCTTGGAGCTAGCATCTGGCTGGATTCGCTCCGATGCTTTGATTCGGGCGGTGCTGGTCCAGGCCTCGATGGCATGCGACGAGGAGAAGCAGGCCGTCCTTGGGGCGAAGGTTGCCCGCGACACCGCCTTGGGGGAGGCGGCTAATGCCCAAGGTCATTGCGAGGTGCTGGAGGGCGAGCTGAAGGGCCTGCAGGACCGGCTCGCCGAGGAGACTCGCCTTCGCCTAGAGCAGGAGGACGGCATGAAGGCTCGCGAGGCGGCCATCAAGGACTGGGACGCCAAGCTCAAGAAGCACCGTGACCGCCTAGGCGCGCTGGAGCGAGAGCTGGAGGCGAGGAAGGTTGAGTTGGACGGCAAGGCACGAGTTCTTGCCGAGGGTCCTGTGGCCTTTGCGGAGATGGAGGAGAAGGCCCGCACTTCACTGAAGATGCTTTATGAGGGCGGCCTGGAGAGCCCGCTGACCAGCGAGGAGGATGGCCCCGCCAAGCTGCTTCCTTTCCTGGTTCATGCCCTTGAAGATTTCGCCCTTGGCCTTGGCCCTACGGCTGAGGCCGAGGCATGCGTCTTGTCTTCTGCGGCGCTGACGCGGGTCTTCACCCACATCTATCTTTGCAACCCCAATGTCGACCTCGACGGCCTGCTGGAGCCAGCGAGTGGCGAGCATGCCGTTGCCACTGCTGAGGTCGTGAAGGGTCGTGCGGAGGCTCTGCTGGGGAAGTTCCGGGCCTTCAGCACCAGGCCGAAGCGGAGCGCTGCTAGCCTAGCAGCTCCACAAGGCGAACCCGCTCCGCGCAACTCCATATCCGGCAAGTGACTCCATTGTGGCTCCCGCCCTGCTTTTAGTTTCTGCACATGTATCAGGCCTCGGGGAGGCGTTAAAACTTGCATTTGGTGTTGTGATAACAGTATGGACTATAATATTTGCTTTTGAATTCCTTGAAATTTGCACTATTTCCTTCCTACTTGCTTGTGTCCTATGCCGGTAGAGCCCGGCCCAGCGCATACCTCAGCCGCCGTTAGCCCCGACCGGAAACCAGGACAGGACCAAGGATTGAGGGGCTACGTGACAAGTTAGGCTCCTGAGTCACGATGCTCAGGAGTCCCCCTTGGCGCTCGAACAACAAGTAGGGAGGTGAGATGTGGGGGTGGATCTACCGTTCTACGTCTGCAGAGCCCGGCCCTGCGCATACCTCAACCGTCGTTAGCCCCGACCAGAAACCAGGACGGGCCCAAGGAGTGAGGGGCTATGTGACCAGTTAGGCTCCTAAGTCGCGGTGCTCAGGAGTCCCCCTTGACGCTCAAACGGCCTTCATACCTTGGCTCCGCTCGGGGAGGGATGCGCGAAGAACCAGGCCCGGGGGGCCTGGCTGGGTGGCGTGCGTCTGGGCGTGACCCAGGCATAGCCCCCGTGCCCAGCCCCCTCGCGCGGCACTCCCGAGGGGAGGCATTGCAATGAGGCTAGACACTGAGCTCTGGGCTCCCTGAGGTTGATGCGGCCCGGGGGGCCACCCTCAGTTGTTTATCACCAGTGCGGAGCATAGCGCTTCCGTATGCGTACGGGCATAGCCGCTCCTCGGCAGTGTCGTCAGCCAGCGCGGAGCATGGTGCTTCCTCTGGTGCGTGGGAGGGGGCTCCCCTCCGGGAGGAGCCCCCGGGGCGTGTACAGCCCCGCCCTGACACGTGGCTGGCATGGTAGGGCTTGACGAGGTGTATCTGGGCACCCCTGAGCCAGCGCGGGACTCACGGGGCCCTACCTCAAGGCGGGTTGCGCCTGGCTCTGGGCCTTATCTTGGAGTGTGTTCCTGCAAATTTGGCTAGATGCAGATGCTCTACGTCCTCGGGTCCCGGCTCTCGGGCTGGTCTCAGCCGTCGCTGGTATGCCGGGGCGCGATGCCGTGGGCAGACTAGAGGGTGAGGGCCGGAGAGCTGGTAGGAGCCCTGAGTCGCGATGCTCAGGCACCCCCCTTTAACGCGCAAGCTGGGTTAGATGTCGAAACTCTACGTCCTCGGGTCCCGGCTCTCGGGCTGGTCTCAGCCGTCGCTGGCATGCCGGGGCGCGATGCCGTGGGCAGACCAGAGGGTGAGGGCTGGAGAGCCGGTAGGAGCCCTGATTCGCGATGCTCAGGCACCCCCCCTTTAACACGCAAGCTTGCGACATCCAAGAAGAAAAAAGGTACCATGAATAGGCACCAAACAACAAGCATGATGGGTCGAAAACATGGTCCTAAGATAAATGCAAGAGGGGTACATGCCACTGGGTCTGACCCGAGCGGCTTGGGGATAATGCAGCCCGAGGGGAGCCCCCAGCAGAGTGAGCTAAGAACATGAAATAAAAGAGATACACGCCACAGGGACGGACCCATGCGGCCTGGGAATAATGCAGCCATGAGGGCGCTCCCAGCTGGAAATGAAATTAGAAAGATGTCACCTGATGACGCTGAAGACGAAGGGGTGTTGATGCAGCAGACTTGGTGGGCTGCGGGGGCAGATCCTCACGAGCCCCCAGGCCCTGGGGCCTCGGGAGGCTCCGGAGGCGCTGGTGGCTCCTCGCGGACCGTCTCCATCTCCACCAGGGCTACGGAACGCCTGACCTCTTGAGCCTCCAGGATGGCCCTCATGATGCGCTGGTACGGAGCAGGCATGTTTGGCGAGCCGTAAGGCATGCGAACGTAGCTGTGGGGCGGGCCCTCGCAGCGTCCCACTCGCGAAGGCCATAGGCGCTCCTGAGACGCGGCTTAGTTGAGCCCTGGTATGTCAATGCAGACGCGCAGCCCACCATCCTCGCCTGGATGGGGGGCCACAGCGGGTAAGCGGCGGCTGCCTCTCATGACCCTTGACTCCTGTAGCTCCTGAATGGCCTTGCTGACGAACTCCTGAGGGTTTTTCCCTCCTTCCCTTGCTCCTTCTTGATGGAAACGTGCTTCGAAGCACGCCTCCACGTGGTGCCCAAGCGCCTCCCTCGTGACCTTGGCGAGGTCGACGGCCCTCCAGGGGAGAGCCCCCGAGCCCTACCTGAGGAGGGCGCCAGGCGCGCTTCCCTATGCGATGGAAGGAGGTTCCCCCTGAGCAGGCGCAGGCCCAGAGGGACCTGCCTCCTGAGGGGCTGGGCCAGTTGATGTCTTCTTCTTCTTGGGGGCAGCCTCGGGAAGCATCCTGCTTCCGCGATCCGGGTCTTCAGTGATGCGGCCTGAAAGGCTCTCTACAGGGAGCAAACTGCGTCTCTCTCTTCGCAGGGCACCGTGATGACTCCGCCACTTCCTGGTCATCTTGAGGACATTGTAGCCGTGGTGGGTTACGACCATGAACTTGGCCAGAGCTGGGTACCCGGGGATGGCATTGTACGGCAGGCGAATGTGGGCAACATCGAAGTCGATGAGCTCGGTGCGGTAGTTGTCGCGTGCCTCGAAGGTGACAGGGAGGCGGACCTGCCCAATCGGGACTGTGGAGCCGTCGGTGACTCTGGAGAAAGGCTTGGTGGGCTGAAGCTGACTGTAGGGTACTTGGAGATTGTTGAATGTTTCCACGGACAGGACATTGAGCCCTGCCCCGCCATCGATGAGGGTCCTGGTGACTAGCACATTGCTGATGATTGGGGAACAAAGCATCGGGAGGACTCCAGCTGTGGCCGCGCACTTGAGCTGATCCGCTGAGCTGAACGTGATGGCACACACCGACCACCTGAGAGGGCGTGTGGCCTCGAGCTTGGGGAGGACTGCATTCACTTCGCGGGCGAACTGCTTCAAGATGCGCTGAGAGGCTGGGGCTTGGGCTCCGCCTAGGATGCAGGCGATCACACATGGTTCCTGGAAGCCCCCAGCCCCTTCGTCCTGATGACGATCCTCATTTCTCCTTGGCTGCGGCGGTAGCGGAGGGAGGCCTGCGTTACCTTGCGGGCGATCCTCGCGAGGCTGGTCCCTCCAGCCTCCCTCGCGAGGCGGGTCCTACCAGCGATCCTCGCGAGGTTGGTCGCGCCACCCTTGACGTGGGTCGCGGTCTTCCCAGCGTCCTGCGTTCCTTCCTCCTCCTTGTCCGTAGCCCCGGTCGCTGCGGTCGGGACGCCGGCCAGTCCGTCCTTCACGCACGGCCCTGAGCTCTTGGCATTCATTGGTGTTATGGGTGTGGAGGTCGTGGTACACGCAGTACCGACTGCCCTTGGAGGATTCGGGCTGATCTCTGCCCCGCTTGGTGTCTGGTTCTACCGCGAGCACAGCAGCCCCCTTGCGCTTCACGTCCTTGGCCTTGGGCTTCTTCTCTTCAGGGTCTGCGGCAGGCAATTCGAGGAGGGAGAGATGCCCTTCCTTAGCCCTAGCGCACTTGGTCACCAGGTTCAACAACTCCAAGGAAGTGCACAGATCTTCATGCATTGCGAGCTCCTCCTTCATTTTGACGTCACGCACGCTGTCAGAGAAGGCTGAGATGATGGCCTCCTCGGTCACCTTGGGAATCTTGAGGCGCGCGTTGTTGAAGCGCTGGATGTACTTCTACAGGGTTTCCCCTGGTTGTTGCTTGATGCGGCGCATGTCGCTCACGGCGGGTGGCCGGTCGCGAGTACCCTGGAAGTTGGCGATGAAGCGGGTGCGCATCTCGTCCCAGGAGGAGATCGTGCCTGGGGCCAGGTTCAGAAGCCAGGTGCGGGCCCCGTCCTTGAGAGCCATGGGAAACCAGTTCGCCATGACCTTCTCGTCTCCGTTGGCAGCCTTGATGCCCAGCTCGTAGAGCTGGAGGAACTCTGCAGGGTATGCCGTGCCGTCGTAGCGAGGAGGCAGGTCTGGCTTGAACTTGTCAAGCCACGCGACGGTGCGTAGCTCCATGGTGAAGGCGCGGCAGCCCGCTGTGGCCACAGGAGGCCTTGGAGGACGAAGGGCACGGTCCTGCGGGTCCCTGTGCGCCGCAGCTGGGTGCAGCGCTGGGTCTTGATGTGCTGGAGTAGGAGCGTGGTCGGGACGAGCCGGAGCAGGGAGCGCTCGGGTAGCTTCTCGAGGGCGAGGGAGCTCTTGGCAGCTCTGCTACTGCCGCGCTGGTTCCTGACGGGGCGGGTTCCGCCCAGGGGTCGGGCGCCTTGGAGCCAGGGCGCCTTCTTGAGGGGGAGGCGGCTGAGGCGCCCCAGGAGCTTCATTGCCCGCGCATGGCAGGGCGTGGTGCAGCGAGAAAGATGGCGCGGGGGAGCCCCCAGCGGCGCGGACGAGTTCGGCGACTCGGTCGAGCCATTCTTCATAGACGTCGTCGACTGGGCGGTTGCGCAGGAGCTCGTTTGCCGCGATGAGCGCAACTCGAGCCTCCATGGCCGCGCGGGGCGCGCGGGATGAAGAACCAGCGGGGGTGAGCGAGGGCGTAGCGGTGCGGCCGTCTCGCCTCATGGACGGGTGCTGGGACGATTCTTGCTGCTCGTTCCCCGCCGGGCCGGTGGCAGCGTTGACGGCAGGCGACGGGGAACGACGAGGGCGCCCGCCGACGGGAGCCGCCTGGGCGACGCGGGAAGCGAGGGCGGCTCGGCGCTCGGCGCGAACCCGGCATGCGTCAGACATGGTCGCGATGGTCGGAGAAGAACAGGGCGACTTAAGACGAATTTCGGAGCACCCCTACCTGGCGCGCCAAATGTCGGATTTAGGGTTCCACCATACCCTTGAGGTTCGAACACTGGGGTTCGCGCGGAGGTTTCGCCTTCTACCTACCTCTTCCTCGCCGAATCGCTAGGATCTAAACTACGAGAAGAACAACACAAGAGACACAGGGTTTATACTGGTTCAGGCCACCATTGTGGTGTAATACCCTACTCCAGTGTGTGGCGTGGTGGATTGCCTCTTGGGCTGATGATGAACAATACAAGGAGGAACAGCCTCGCGAGGGTCTGTTCTTGTGGTGGTGTTGTCCCTTTGGAAGGGTTGATTCTAGATGCCTATCTTATCTCCAGATTCCTGTCCAGATCTCTCTACCCCGTGGGTGGCTAGTCCTATTTATAGGCGAAGGCTCTGGGCCTCTTCCCAAATATTGAGCGGGAAGGGCGCCAACAATTGGCCAATTTGAAGGGAAACATCTAGTACACTTATCCTGACTAAAGTTGGTCCTCGCCTGTCAAAGGCTCTGGTGGTGACGCCGACTTGGGCTCCACGGTGACCTCCATCCTGCCGTTGGACTGGTCTTGGTCTTGTTGCACCGAAATGGATGCCTTTGCTTGATGCTCTCGCCTGCGCTTGCTCCCCTTGCACCAAAGAGGAAAGAAGGACACTGCACGGGCTGGCGCCCGGCTGGCGCCCTTGGTCGTCATGGCTTGCATCATGGGCACCTCGCGAGGTACCCCACCTTGAACTCTCCGCCTCCTCGTGAGCCAGCCTGACGAGGCCGTGCCTGAGGAAGCTCCTTGTCGTCCGCCCCGCGAGGCTTGGCCCCTCGCGAGGGTCTTGAGCTTGTGATGATGAAGATGGGCCGTGCTGGACCCCCTTTGAGCCATGCCGCAGGCCGCAGGCAGGCAAGTCTGGGGAACCCCATTCCCAGAACACTGACAGAAACTGCCCGGCCAACTGAAAAGTTGGAGGAGCAAGTGATCACAGCCTTCTAGTGGCAATATTCTTGTTTGAGAACTATTTACACCCTTATAGTCTAAATGCAGAAATATAGCGAGGGGTGTATTTTTGGGGGATGTTTTAGTAAATTCAAATGGACAGATATGAGAGAGTAACAGTTGTCGTGGAATTATCACGTCAGGTGTCCTAGTGAAAGAACTTAGTCATGGAGCCATCGCGACCGGGTTAGCTTAGAGGGCTTAAACCGGACAAAGGACACGAGCGTTTTATACTAGTTCGGCCCCTTACGATGAAGTAAAAGCCTACGTCTAGTTGTGATGGAATTACTGGGGTTTCGATGACCAGGGAGCAAATACGCTCGGCCTGAGTCTCGAGTTGTTGTTTCTTGTCCCTGAACCGCTACTGGGTCGTCCCTTTATATACACAGGTTGATGCCCGGCCGGTTTACAGAGTTCTGAGACCGGCTCATACAAGTGTCCGTCTCGGTCCTCTCCCTTTCCCTAACTTACAATACAAGTTATACAACTATGGCGGTTTACAACTATGGGCCCTAATCCGCCTTTGGGCTCTGGGCCTCTAAGCTTTATTAGTAAAGCACCATCTTATTTGTCTTCATGGGTCTCAATATAGATGAGCGTGAACCGGCCCCTCCTGGGCGGTTTATACTCAGTAATTATATCCTCAACATTAGGCCCCAGATTGATTTGAACCTGTTCATGTCAATCTTCAATACTTAGAAAAATTCCGTGAAGATCTTCTTACAATCCTCGTAAACCGCCTTGATGTCTTCTCTTCTGTAAACTTTGGTAAACCGCCATGACGTCATCTTCTGAAATTGCAGTAAATCGTCATGACGTCATCTCTGTATAAAAAGGTTATAAAGATTCCCTTCATTAATTAACTTCCGAAGATCGAGGCGACAACTGCGCCCCATTTTACTGCTTCGAGCTCCTCGATTCTCGCGCTTGCCTACTTTATCCATTCAGATTATAAATAGGCTCAGGGGTCCTTCACTTTTACCCTTCCTCACTTCTTCTTCTTCCTTTCAACGCTCAAGCCCGACAGCTCCGCTGTTGCCGTCGACCTTGAAGCTCTGCATCATCCCTGGCCGCTGCATCAACCTGAACACACCAGAGATCCACGGTTCTCCTCCGCTACTCCTGTGAATCCGGTAAGCTTTCTTCCTTCAACCCTAGATCTCCATTAGGGCTTCGTGTTCATCCGTGTTCCTCAGTGTTCATCGGTGCTTACTATTTTTTCTTACTGCCCCTTGTATCCTGATGATCTTAATATCTTTCTTCTGCAGCCAAAACTATAGTTTACTTTTCCTCATCATAGCGTCCTTTTGAGTACAAACACATCTCATCTGAATCGTTTCTGTTCCACTGTCGCCATTTTAGGGCTCAGAAAATTTTCTTTTACTGAACCGCGGTAGATCCAAAATTATAGTACCATCTTGTGAAACCCGTTTCTTCAATACTTTGTATATTTCAGATCCATTATAGGCGGTTTAACCTTTAGAATTTTGATAATCCGCCAGGTACCATTATCCCTCACTTAAACCGGCAATATTACCTGAACATGAGTATCCGGTTTAACATGTATATATTCTTCGATGAAATCCCCCAGTTTGATACCGGTTTATGTATATCAATCTTGAACCTTAAACCGTCATGTGAACTTCCTTTATAGTTTGTCAGCAAAAAAAATGGCGAAACAATTTTCTTCTTGCAATTGGGTTCCTTCCGGGATCAAAGAAGAACAGCTTACTGGGTATGTCCTGACTGGCGCTTTAGCTAAGAAGGAGGTCATTCATTGGTGAGTCCTTGGTCCCGAGTGTCCTCCTGAACCTCAAGATGGAGAAGTGGTTGTGTTCATGCAGCATCTGGACCGAGGTTTTAGCCCTCCTGGATCAAAGTTTTTCTGGGATGTACTTGCCAGCTTCCAACTCCACCCTCAGGACATTGGACCGAATTTTGTATCTAATATTTGCAACTTCCAAGTGTTCTGTGAAGTTTATCTGCAAGAGGAGCCAATGGCTGAACTTTTCAGAGATTTCTTCCATTTGAACCGCCGTACAAAATTTTGTGATGGCCCCAATACTGAACTTGGAGGAGTTTCGATTCAAAAGAGGAAAGAAGCAGATTTTCCTCATGCCAAACATCACAGCCACCCCAAAGATTGGAATCAAACATGGTTCTATTGCCGGAACACCGCTCCTGATGATGAAAATCCTCTGCCGGGTCAATGTCCTCACCGACTCAACAATGGACATCCACTGCCTCAACGGCTTACTACCAAGGAATGACAAACTTATGTGCCACGACTTGCTAAGCTCCGGGCTCTTCTAGCAAACGGTTTGACTGACATTGATCTTGTCCGTTGCTGGGTTTCCTTGGGTATCCTGCCCTTAAGCCGCCACACCAGCTTAATGCATGAATATACCGGGAATGTCAATGATCCTCAACGGCACACTGACATACCGATGACTGACGAGGAAGTCACTGAGTCTGTAAAGAAAATGCTAGATGAACCGATCTTGGAATGTTGCAAGACCGGACTGGCCCCCTTTTACGCCTCCAACAAACCACCGACCGTAAGAATTTATCCTTCTGCTTCTTAATCCGTCTCCCCTTTAACATCTTTCTGATAACTTTTTATTTACTCCTTACAGGCCAGAGACCCGTTCTGGAAAAGGAAGACTCAAGACAAACCGGCAAAAACACAAGACAAACCGGTGAGAGCTCCTCGTGCCAAGAGCAAAGTCACAAAAAGGTCGGCAAAGAAGAAAACCTCCGAGTCCTCTGATCCGCCTGAGGATGCTGAAGATTTGGACCCAGAGGTAGAACTTGATTCCCTTGGTTCATTTTTTATGCATCTTATTGACAATGATCATTATCAGGATGATGCGGAAGCCAGCCGTGCAGACCATGTAGAGGTAATTTCCCTTTCCTCTAATTCAGATCATGTGCCGGTTCAAAAACTTTGTCGCGCAATCTGGAAAGTAAAACTTTTACATCCTCACGCTCATTTGGATCCAAACTTTTCTTTGAAGACACAGCAGCAGGAAAGTCGTCGCACAACCCGGCATAGTGGCCAACAGGTCACTTCCTCCGGTTTACCAGACACCCCAACCCGGAAGCATCGTCCAGAGGTCTCTTGTTCTTCTAGTAAATCTTATCCTTTGGCGGGTTGCTTCCGATACCCACTTAATCCGTCTGATTCGAATTATCAGGTAACTTCCAACTCATCTTCTGGCGACTCATCAAACACTCAAATGCCTCCTCTCAAGACCGTCCCTGGGTGAGTGATATTTTTAGCTTTGCCTTCTTACGCCGGTGTATCATATTAACCTCTGTTTGTTATTTTGCAGCACCAAAGGCAGGTTCAGCAAGAAGGCAAAAACAAATGCTCCTACTGAGGAATCTGAACCGGAGAAGACCCAGAAAGTACTGGTGGAGATGCTGATATTGTTGTGGATGATCCTGTGCCACAAGGTCAGGACACTTTTGTTGATCCGCCAGAAGTTAACCCAGCCAGTCCTCATGCTAATACGTCAAGCCCAATTGCTGATCCTCCAAGTCCTGCTGCTGATCCGCCAAGCCCAGCCAAAGCCTCAGACAAACCTGCTAGCCCAAGTAAAGCAACTGGCGATGTTGTGATCACCGGGTTTGGTCATACTTCGCCTGGCAACCCTGTTGCTTTGTCAAAGCATAGTGCCAAAGAGGAATTTGCTGCTGTGGAGAAAGGCAAATGGAAGACTGATCTGTCAAGCTATGCTCATCTTAACGCTCAAGATTTTCACTCTGGATACCTAAACCGCCTATATACAAGCCGTGATTATGAGGCCAGTTTAATCAACTTGATGAAGGAGCGATATGAGGTAACTTCTGTAAATCTTGCTTTGTACTTTTGTCAATCCCATTGTAGCCCCCAAGGGCCGGTTTATCTCTTGAAGATGGACCGGACTTTTAGATGAAAAAGACTTCAACTGCGTAGCCCCCAAGGGCCGGTTTACCTCTTCAAGATGAACCGGGACTCTCTGTTAAAAATTTGTCCATATTGACTTCCTTCCCCCTTGATTTGTCTGATCAATTAGGCATTAGCCCCCAAGTGTTAAGCTGAGTACTTGTATTGAGCCTTGGGACTTTACAATATTAGTTAAAAAGCAACCCACATTAGCCCCCAAGTGCCAAGTGTATAAGTTGTTATGTGCTTGGGACTTTGAAAAAGATATGAACAACTTATCATCTGTCTGTTGCAGGCTGACTTGAGCAATAAAGATTCCCAAATTGCTGATCTTCAAGAAAATATTAAGTACCAGCAAGCAGAAACCTCCAAGGCCAAGGAGGAACTGAAAGGCGCTTTGACAAACATGGATCAATTGAAAGATAGCTTCAAGAATGAATGGACGAGTTGGGAAAACGAGAAGGCTGCTCTATTAAAGCGGGCTGAAGATGCCGAAGCAGCTCTTAAACCGGTGGCGGAAGAGCTAACTGGGCTAAAGCATCAAGTGAATGCTATGTGCAATATTTGACAAGTACTTTGTAAGAACCTCTCTGAAACATCTGTAAAATTGCCAGTTTAACCTTAAATTTTTAAACCGTTGCAGGCAGTCATGTTGCTCATCTGGGCGTGGATATGCGGATGAGATTGAAGGCAACATATACGTTGATAGAGAAACTGTATACTGGTGCGCAATGAGTCATCTGTACAACCTCGTACAATAAACCGGCACCAGCTTTAATCAAAGATACATTGGCCAAACTATCAATGACACCTGCCCAGATAGAGGAGGTAAAGCGATCTGCTGCCAGGGCTGGCGCTTTATCAGCACTGACTTGGGCCAAAGCACGGATCGCGGATCTTGATCCAGTAGATGTCACAAAGGGCTATCCTGGTGAACAAGCAGACGGGTCAGCATTTGATAATGAAGCCCTCAAAGCCCTGACAAAGGAGATGCGCCTGCTGGCAAGCCAATTGGCTAAAGAGGCTAATTTGTCCACTCATTGGTCCTTCTATGATGCAGATAACAAATGGGTTGATGCTGCTGTTAAAGAAGTGCAGAATCTCATCCTGCCAATCCGTAAGCACACCTATGCCCCTGACGTTGAACCGTCCAATCTTATAAGTGAAGAAACTGTCTTCTAGGCTTTAACCCGGATTGACTGGACCACCATTGACTTCCAGCCACTGGGTGGAGAGGAGGAGGTTGAACCGCCGCCAGAGGATCCATCAACTTCACGTCAACCTGGTGACAAGTCTTAATCCGGCAATTGGCTTAATTTTCACAAACTGTTTTCTATGTAAAAAACAATCATTATTTTGGGCCTCAGAGCGCCTTGTAATAGGCTAGTTGAAATACTTTGATCTGTTACCATCGTGCACTGCTACAGGACGTTGTTTGATCTGGCATTATATTTGCTATGCTTGCTTATATATCTTGATAATTTCATGCAATCCTTGTGTCTGCATAAAAAGATCTATCCTGGCGGTTTACCACTGGACGAGTCATAATGCCAAATACAAAGCCTGGTAGATAACCAAGGCTATAACAATATCAAAATATGAAATAGATCATACCTGTGATATTAAATCATATTGTTGGTTTACCAGCTTGATTGTAGTAAGCATGAGGACCCAAATCTTGAGTATTGATAACTCCCACCACGCAGTGCTGGTGTATATAACAAGTCATACCGGGTTTTGATGAACATCAGATGATCATTCTGGCGACATGCATTCAAAGCCAGACCGAGTGATAAAACACTGGTTCAATAAGGAATATGGTCTAACAGCTTGTAGCTGAAAGCCAAGACGGGTTAACAAACACCGGGTTATTATGATGACTGATAGCCATGCCGGGTCAAATAGACACCGGTTCAACATAAAATGCTATCAAAGGATAAAAACTTGACAAAGGCAAATAAAAACATGTAGTCAAGGCTTTTCAAGGGATGCCAGGCCCAAATTCGAGGCTTTTCATGGGCTGCCAGGCCGCTGAGTTAAACCATTTTACCAAGCCGTTCAAGATGGGCCTCCAACTAACCAATCGTCGTTTTAACTTTGACAAGTTCAGGGTCTGTAAAAGATTGACTTGTCAAATGTTCGGCGGGTCATGCCAGGATTACCTGGATAGGAGTGGCTTACTTGATAAAGGTAGGTTAACCCGGGGTTTTAGGTGAATACACCAGGCTTCCAAGCCATGCTTGATAGCATATTACAAGGGTCCTTTCAAACTCTTTGTTGCATTGCAGAAAGAGCCCCCAAGTAACTTTGTGAGCGGTGCTCAATGGGTGCCTATGTTTGAGCTGTGCATAGCATCCAGACTCTCTTTGGCCCCTTGTATGTGAAGCTCCCAAGCTGTATTGTGGCATGATACCCAGTTTAACAGGCAAAACTCCGCTTTGTCAGCTGAAGCCCCCATGTAATCAAAAGATATTTGAAGAAAAACGGCAGAGGTCCTGTTTATAGCAAGGATGTCGGTTTATTATATTGATCATAATATATACATTGTCAAAATATGTACATAAGAGGAGCCTATGGCTCAGGTGTAGTAAGGCCAAAGGAGAGCTATGTTCCACGACCGCCGGGTCTCCTCCTCAGATTTGTGTGAGTCTGCGTGCTCTCGAACATCAATGAGGTAGTATGATCCGTTGTGCAGATTCTTGCTGACCACAAAGGGTCCTTCTTAAGGCGGGGATAACTTGTGCATATCAGTATGATCCTGGATGAGCCGAAGCACCAAGTCGCCTTCTTGAAAGGTTCTTGTCTTGACCCGGCGGCTATGATAACGCCGCAGGTCTTGCTGATAAACCACCGAACGAGCCAAAGCCATATCCCGTTTTCATCCAACAGGTCCAACGCGTCCTGGCATGCTTGCTCGTTGTCCACTTCAACATAATTGGCAACCTAGGGCGAGTCATGACGAATATCACTTGGGAGTACCGCTTCTGCCCCGTAAACCATGAAGAAAGGTGTATAACCCGTTGATCGATTGGGGGTGGTGTTTATGCTCCATAACACAGAAGGTAATTCTTCCACCCAACAACCCGGCGTCCTCTTCAAAGTAACCATAAGTCGGGGCTTGATGCCCTTTAAGATTTCCTGATTTGCTCTCTCATCTTGTCTGTTGGACTGGGGGTGTGCTATTGATGACACATCAAGCCGGATATGCTCTCTTTGACAGAAGTCCTCCATCTCACCTTTGGAAAGATTCGTGCCATTTTCCGTGATGATGCTGTGTGGAAAACCAAAGCGGAAGATCACCTTCTTGATGAATTGAACCGCCGTGGCTGTGTCACACTTGCTTACGGGTTCCGCTTCAACCCATTTAGTGAACTTGTCAACCGCCACCAACAGGTGGGTCTTCTTATCCTTGGACCGCTTAAAAGGTCCCGCCATATCAAGCCCCAAAGTAGTAAACGGCCAAGTGATTGGAATCATCCGTAGCTCTTGAGCTGGAACATGAGCTCAGCATGAAAACTTCTGACAAGCGTCACATCGCTTTACCAGATCCTCAGCATCAGCATGACCCGTCAACCAGTAAAAACCATGATGAAAAGCTTTAGCCACTAGGGACTTTGAACCGATGTGATGACCACAATCCCCTTCGTGGATCTCACGCAAAATCTCTTGGCCCTCTCCAGGAGAAACACAACGTTGGATGAACACGCCTGAAACACTGCAGTGGTGTAACTCACCATTGTGAATAACCATGGGCTTTGATCGCCGGACTATCTGTCTGGCTAGAACTTCATCTTCTGGTAACTCGCCCCGGTTCATATACGTCAAATATGGCACCGTCCAATCCAGAATGGCATGTAAAGCCGCTACCATTTGGGCCTCCGGGTCAGGAACAACTAAATCCTCCTTTGTCGGCAACTTAACAGACGGGTTATCCAAGATATCAAGAAAGGTATTGGGTGGTACCGGTTACGCTGAGAGCCCAGCCGGCTTAAAGCATCTGCTGCTTCATTTTTGCGCTGATCAATATGCTCAACCTGATAACCCTTGAAGTGACCCGCCACAATATCCACTTCTCGTCTGTAAGCCGCCATGAGTGGGTCCTTAGAATCCCAAGTGCCAGAAACTTGCTGAGCCACCAGATCAGAGTCTCCGAAGCATCATACCCGGCTTAAATTCATTCCCTTAGCCACACGGAGACCGTGGAGCAAGGCCTCGTAGTCAGCTGCATTGTTAGTACAAGGAAACATTAAGCGGAGAACATAACGAATTTTATCACCTCGAGGTGAAGTAAGGACAACTCCAGCCCCCGAGGCCTCCAATTGCCTGGATCCGTCAAAGTGGATAGTCCAATATGTGTTATCCGGTTTGTCTTCCGGCGCCTGCAATTCTGTCCAATCGTTGATGAAGTCAACAAGCGCCTGAGATTTGATAGCTGTCCGAGGCATATACTTCAAACCGTGTGGACCAAGCTCAATAGCCCATTTTGCAACCCGGCCAGTTGCCTCCCTGTTCTGAATTATATCGCCCAAAGGAGCAAAACTGACCACTGTGATGGGATGGCCTTGAAAGTATTGCTTAAGCTTCCGACTCGCCATAAAAAACCCATACACCAGCTTCTGCCAATGCGGATATCTTTGCTTTGACTCGATGAGTACTTCACTGATATAGTAAACCGGCCTTTGAACTGGATATTCCTTCCCAGCCTCCTTGCGCTCGACCACAATAGCCACACTGACAGCTCGGGCATTAGCAGCCACGTCTAATAACAACAGCTCATTATCAACCAGAGCAGCAAGGACCGGCGGTTCAGCCAACTGCCTCTTCAAGTCCTCAAACGCCGCATCAGCTGCGTCACTCCAGACAAAAGTGTCTGTTTTCTTCAACATCTGATACAGAGGGATCACCTTTTCTCCCAAGCGGCTGATAAACCGGCTCAGGGCTGCAATTCGACCCACCAAACGCTGAACTTCATTGATACACGCCGGTTTAGCCAAGGATGTAATCGCTTCGATCTTTTCCGGATTAGCCTCAATGCCCATGTTAGAGACCAGAAAGCCTAAGAGCTTGCCTGCCGAAACACCAAAAACACACTTGTCCGAATTGAGCATCATCTTATAAACCCGAAGATTGTCAAAGGTCTCTTTGAGATCATCTATCAATGTCTCCTTCTTCCTGGATTTCACTACAATGTCATCCACATAGGCATGAACATTGCGCCCAATCTGAGTATGAAGACAATTCTGAACACAGCGTTGATAAGTCGCCTGGGCACTTTTGAGCCCAAAGGGCATAGAAACATAGCAGAAGGCTCCAAAGGGATTGATGAAGGTTGTCTTCTCCTGGTCCTTAACTGCCATTTTGATCTGATGATAACCAGAATAAGCATCCAAGAAACTCAAACGCTCACAACCCGCCGTAGCATCAATGATCTGATCAATACACGGGAGAGCAAAAGGATCTGCCGGACAAGCTTTGTTCAAGTCTGTGTAGTCCACACACATGCTCCAAGTGCCATTCTTCTTAAGTACGAGCACCAGATTGGCCAGCCACTCTGGATGAAAACCTTCGACGATGAACCCAGCAGCCAACAGCCGGGCTACCTCCTCTCCAATGGCCTTGCGTCTTTCCTCGTTGAAGCGGCAAAGAAACTGCTTGACTGGTTTAAACTTGGGATCAATATTGAGAGTGTGCTCAACGAGTTCCCTCGGTACACCTGGCATGTCAGAAGGCTTCCATGCAAAAATGTCCCGGTTCTCACGGATGAACTCAATGAGCGCGCTTTCCTATTTCGGATCCAGATTAGTGCTGATACTAAAATGTTTGGATGAATCGCCAGGAACGAAATCAATAAGTTTAGTCTCTTCAGCCGGTTTGAACTTCAGGGTCGGGTCATGCTCAGTGGTGGGTTTCTTCAGAGGGGTCATATCTGCCGGATCAACATTGTCTTTGTAGAACTTTAACTCCTCTGTTGCACAAACCGACTCAGCATAAGCCGCATCACCTTCTTCACAGTACAAAGCAATCTTACGACTCCCATGTACCATGATGGTCCCCTTATGTCCCGGCATTTTGAGTTGTAAATGAATATAGCAGGGCCTTGCCATGAATTCGCGTAAGCCGGCCGTCCAAACAGGGCGTGATATGGGCTCTGGATTTTCACCACTTCAAAGGTCAAAGTTTCTGACCTGGAATCATGCTCATCTCCAAACACAACCTCAAAAGCTATCTTGCCAACTAGATATGCCAATTTACCTGGTACCACACCGTGAAAGATAGTGTTCGACCATTTAAGATTTTTATCTGTCAACCCCATGCGACGGAAGGTTTCATAATACAGGATGTTGATACTGCTCCCTCCATCCATGAGCACCTTGGTGAACTTATAACCTCCCACCTGAGGTGCAACCACTAAAGCCAGATGACCCGGATTATCAACCCGGGGCGGATGATCCTCTCTGCTCCACACAATGGGCTGCTCGGACCAACACAAGTAACGAGGTACTGCCGGTTCAATAGCATTAACTGCCCTCTTGTGAAGCTTCTGATCACGCTTACACAAGCTAGTAGTGAAAACATGATACTGCCCGCCATTCAACTGCTTTGGGTGACTCTAAAATCCTGATTGCTGCTGATTCCCTTGATTGTTCTGTTTGCTATGACCACCTTGGTTGTTCTGGTTGCCCTGATCATTCTGAAATCCAGAGTTTGAACCGCCACCACCGTGAAAACCTGGACATGAACCGCCAGACGGACCTTGATCATACCGGAAGAGATCAGAGTTTTTGAACTCATTCATAATGAAACAATCCTTCCATAGGTGCGTTGCCGGGGCCTCCTTTTGTCCCGTGCTTTGGGCAGGGCTGGTTTAATAGGCGCTCCAGATTCATGTCTCCATCGTGCTGGGGCGGTTTACCCTTACGACGCTGCGCATTGCCCTGCACATTGGTGTTAGCCACAAAATCCGAATTATCTGCTTTACGCTTACCATTGTTCCCATGGTTATTCTGTCCTTTTGAACCACCATTCTTCTTTCCTTTCTCCTACTTCTCTTCGTCAGAATCGGGATCTTTGGTATTATCAGAATCAACATATTTAACCAGAGCCGCCATAAGCGTTCCCATGTCATTGCAGTGGTGTTTGAGCCGTCCCAATTTCATCTTCAACGACTTAAACCGGCAATTACGCTCCAGTGTTACAATTGCTGTGTCAGCATTGATGCGGTCCGACGAATGCAGGACTTCTGAAACCCGGCGCACCCAATGAGTTGTTGACTCATTCTCTCCTTGAACACATGCATCTAGATCCACAATGGACATGGGTTGTTTGCACGTATCCTTGAAATTTGCTATAAACTGGGCCTTCAATTGGTCCCATGATCCAATGGAGTTAGCCGGCAGGCTCTTCAACCAAGTGCGAGTTGTTCCTTCCAACATCAGGGTGAAATATTTTGCACATGTCGCTTCATCCACCTCTAGCATCTCCATAGCCATCTCGTAGCTCTCCACCCATGACTCGGGGGGTAAATTGGCAGTGTAATTTGGCACCTTCCGTGGGCCCTTGAAATCCTTGGGTAACCGCACATTGCGCAGAGCCGGAGTAAGACACGACAATCCCCATGAGTTGAAAGCAAGTCAGGTACCTCGCTCTACTGACGCCGCTGGCTGAACCGGGGCGGGTTGATGATGACCCGTGTACTGTGCCGCTAATGCGGCCTCTCTTTGAGATCTGCCATTATCTACCACGTCCTGAGCATTTGCACCACCGCGCGCCGGATTAGTCCCTTGAGGGGCGTCATGGTTCCACGCACTGCTCGACACAGCTGGCTCATCCATATGCCTGCTGTAGCTCCTGCTCAGACGAGGGGTCGAGTGAATCCTATCTCGGCTGTATGAATAAGCCTGCTGCTGAACCATAGCAGCCTGAAGAAGATCCCTGGCCCGCCATGTCTCAACCGCCGCTAGAGACTCACCCTTCATCGGAATAGCTGCCAATCGGGATGTTGCAACGATCATGTTGTCCAAAGGGGTGGAGAAGTGACCCGGCGGGTGTGTTTGGTAATGCGGCGGGGGTGTTGTGTACTGCGGCGGGTTATCTGTTCGTCGAGGTGGGCCCATCACCTGTGGTTGATCCGGCGCTCTGATCCTTGGCACGGTAGTCTAGTTTATTGCTGCCGGGTTGCTGGTTTCTGCCCCTGGCGTACTGAAGAGATTCATTGCATTGTAATCCGCCGGCAAGCGAGACTGATGTCTCCTCCTCAATACGTCATTCGGACCGTTCTGATCCAGCAAAAGTTGATAATTTTCGGTATGAATCCTCTGTGACTGGGCATCTAAAGGGGCCCGTTCCTCAGCCATCCCGGTTTCCTCATCCGCCAAGTCCTCTTTGGCCTGAGTTATCTGACCCCGCAGTTTTGTGACCTCCGCATTATGACGATCTTGAGTCTCCGGGGTAACTGCTGTGGTCAACAACATCGTCCAGGCGTCCAACAAACCGGAAAGAACTTGAGCCGGCCGGCGCGTGGGGCCTCCTACCCCGGTTGCTGATCCGGAATCCATTGCTGCTGCAGTCGAGTTTTGTAACGATGGCTGTGTACCGGCCATAAAGATTGCGACCCGATTTGGCGGTTCAAGAAATTCCGGAATGCTGCTGCCATTGAATACCCTTCGAACAAGCCATCTTGAACTTGATACAAAGATTCGGTTTCACCGGTGGATGACTCACCATCGGAATAAACGGCCGTCTCACCCTCGGACACCGGTTCAGATTCGATCCCATGGACACATCCTACGAAAGCACGCTTCATGGCGGGCTGAATCCGGGTGGGACTCGCACGCTGAGCCGTTTCTACGAGGTCGGTGCAGATGTCCGGCTCAGGGCCCGGTTCGCCGATCTTGCCGATGAAGACGTGAATTCATCCGAAGGGGACCCGGTACCCGTACCCGATTGAGCCGGCGTCGGGGCCCCAGCCTGTGTCGTCGATGTAGAGCTTGCCGCGATGACTCTTGGTCATCCGGCCCACTGCGTATCCCTTGAGCCCTTCGAACTTGCCCTCTAAGAACTTTAAACCATCGTGCGATAGCCCCACAGTGGGCGCCAACTGTCGTGGAATTATTACGTCAGATGTCCTAGTGAAAGGACTTAGTCGTGGAGCCATCGCGACCGGGTTAGCTTAGAGGGGTTAAACCGGACAAAGGACACGAGAGTTTTATACTAGTTCGGCCCCTTACGATGAAGGTAAAAGCCTACGTCTAGTTGTGATGGAATTACTGAGGTTTCGATGACCAGGGAGCAAATACGCTCGGCCCGATTCTCGAATTGTTGTTTCTTGTCCCTGAACCGCCGTCGGGTCGTCCCTTTATATACACAGGTTGACGCCCGACCGATTTACAGAGTTCCGAGCCCGGCTCATACAAGCGTCCGGCTCGGTCTCTCCCTTTTCCTAACTTACAATAAAAGTTATACAACTATGGCGGTTTACAACTATGGGCCCTAATTCGCCTTTGGGCTCTGGGCCTCTAAGCTTTATTAGTAAAGCGCCATCTTATTTGTCTTCATGGATCTCAATATAGATGAGCGTGAACCGGCCCCTCCTGGGCGGTTTATACTCAGTAGTTATATCCTCAACAACAGTGGTGTAGTGCTTTGGTAGTTAGTCAGGGTCATCAGATGAGTTCTATATCCAGTATGTAGCTTTAGTTAGGCATCTTGCTCTATTTATCTTAGATATCATTGGCATGTCGAAATTGTTTTTGTTCAGCTTGGGAAACAACAAGGACCGAGACTACTTTGTATGCGTGAAGTATGGTTGTCTGTGCTAAAGGTTGTTGCTTCAGCCATTGAATATGTTGAGCAACAATAAATTTACCAATCAAGCAAATAACTTATAGAATATTTCAGACTTTTCTTTTGAAGAATAATATATCTTGGTTTAATCAGAATTTCCAAGTTGTTTGCTAAATCTCTTGGTGTAGTGAGGCAAGCATAATTTTGGTGGATCATGGCCTAAATGATCAATTATCTACCAAATGGGAGTTTCAAGGGGCCTGAACATTCTGATCATGTGGAATACATTATAATCTTTCTTAATCAAAAGGATAAGTTTTAGTCTCACCGCTGATCTACATACAAATCCGTAAACTTTTATAAGGGGGGTTCGCAATCATGCCTCCTGAAAATTGACATCGAAAACCCACTTCACTTCCAATATGCACACATATCAAACAACTTAGTAATACTACACTTGTTTCATCTCGTGAATAAAATGAGAACAACAGCGAGAGAAGCCCCGGTGCGAGAGTGTATTCCAGCGCTTGCGACATAAACAGAAATAGTTTAAATCCCATTCCATTGTGGCAAGTGACGGCTTGCAGACTACACATAGAAGGAAGAACATAGATACACTGTGTCATTTCATGGCTAGTTTCAACCTTTCAACAGTAAACAACTAGTGTACTAACAGTACTGTCTAACTAGTACTACACTGGTAGCTGAGCTAGAGGAGGAGCAAATCACAAGGTGACAGACGCTTGAAACTCTCCAGCCTCGAGCCATGGTCCAGCCGGGCGGCAAGTAAAATCGAAAAGAAGAAGAAGAAGAAGAAGAAGACTCTATGGGTGTGGCTAGCTAGAGGCTGTGTGCAGAGACGAGGCCGTCGTCGAAGTTCTGGGAGTAGCTCTTGAGGTCGTACCCGAAACTCACGGCGCGGCGCTTCGGCCACAGCACGGTGCGCCTCACCCTCCAGAACAGCTGCCTCACCGGCGCCGGTGCCTGCCGCCATGACCCGCCGTGGCTCTGCCTCTTCTCCTCCATCATCTTCCGGCTGTCAACTTGCAATGATCCTCCCACAAACGTCATCGGTAGACCTTGATGAGATGATGCGGACTGGAGATCACGGTTGATTAAACACGGCTCTGCTGCTCTTCTTTCTTGAGATGGTTAGATGGATGGACCGTTTGCACTAATGGGGCTCCTCAGCAGCCGTTTTGTAAGCTCCCGACCATATGGACCGGGCTCCGATCGACACCATCGACAACGGCCGGGCCCGCCACCACCCACGCGCACTCACTGCTGACGAGAACAATCTAATTTACACAACGATTAGCCCATGGCAAAATCACCTTTGGGACATCTTTTGCCGTTGCCACCCTACACTATACACCCTACAGTCAAAGACCGACGCGGCATCAGCATGGCGATGACTTCTCTCTCCCATTAAAGGGAGGCTACTACCTCCAAGGAGCGAGAGAGTTGGTGGAGGCCTCGTGCCGTGTCAGACACAGGCAGTTGCATACAGAAAACTAAATTCGCTTGAGGCATCCATCGAACAAGTGTTGGTGCTTGGCATACCACGACCAGTGCTTTTCCTTTTAGGTCTAAATGATGTTGTATTAAAAGGTCCCAAGAGAAGAAGCACTGCATCGCATGCTGGTGCTGAGGGATATCTGTTGGGGAACGTAGTAATTTCAAAATTTTCCTACGCACACGCAAGATCATGGTGATGCATAGCAACAAGGGGAGAGTATGATCTACGTACCCTTGTAGATCGCAACGGAAGCGTTGACACAACGTAGAGGAAGTAGTCGTACGTCTTCTTCCCGATCCAACCGATCCAAGCACCGTTACTCCGGCACCTCCGAGTTCTTAGCACACGTACAGCTCGATGACGATCCCCGAGCTCCGATCCAGCAAAGCTTCGGGGAGGAGTTCCGTCAGCACGACGGCGTGGTGACGATCTTGATGTTCTACCGTCGCAGGGCTTCGCCTAAGCACCGCTACAATATGATCGAGGTGGAATATGGTGGAGGGGGGCACCGCACACGGCTAAGGAACGATCACGAAGATCAACTTGTGTGTCTAGAGGTGCCCCCCTGCCCCCGTATATAAAGGATCCAAGGGGGAGGGGGCGGCCGGCCAGAAGGAGGGCGCAGGAGGAGTCCTACTCCTACCGGGAGTAGGACTCCCCCCCCCCAATCCTATTCCAACTAGGATTCCCAAGGGGGAAAGAGGGAGAGGGGTGGCCGGCCACCTCTCCTAGTCCTAATAGGACTAGGGGAGGGGGGGAGGCGCGCAGCCCTTGTGGGCAGCCCTTTCACCTTTCCACTAAGGCCCAATAAGGCCCATATGACTCCCGGGGGGTTCCAGTAACCTCCCGGTAGTCCGATAAAATCCTGATTTCACCCGGAACACTTCCGATGTCCAAACATAGGCTTCCAATATATCAATCTTTATGTCTCGACCATTTCGAGACTCCTCAACATGTCCGTGATCACATCCGGGACTCCGAACAACCTTCGGTACATCAAAATGCATAAACTCATAATAACTGTCATCGTAACGTTAAGCGTGCGGACCCTACGGTTCGAGAACAATGTAGACATGACTGAGACACGTCTCCGGTCAATAACCAATAGCGGGACCTGGATGCCCATATTGGCTCCTACATATTCTACGAAGATCTTTATCGGTCAGACCGCATAACAACATACGTTGTTCCCTTTGTCATTGGTATGTTACCTGCCCGAGATTCGATCGTCGGTATCCAATACCTAGTTCAATCTCGTTACCGGCAAGTCTCTTTACTCGTTCCGTAATACATCATCTCACGACTACCATATTAGTTGTAATGCTTGCAAGGCTTATGTGATGTGCATTACCGAGAGGGCCCAGAGATACCTCTCCGATAATCGGAGTGACAAAACCTAATCTCGAAATACGCCAACCCAACATGTACCTTTGGAGACACCTGTAGTACTCCTTTATAATCACCCAGTTACGTTGTGACGTTTGGTAGTACCCAAAGTGTTCCTCCGGTAAACGGGAGTTGCATAATCTCATAGTTATAGGAACATGTATAAGTCATGAAGAAAGCAATAGCAACATACTAAACGATCGGGTGCTAAGCTAATGGAATGGGTCATGTCAATCAGATCATTCAACTAATGATGTGACCTCGTTAATCAAATAACAACTCATTGTTCATGGTTAGGAAACATAACCATCTTTGATTAACGAGCTAGTCAAGTAGAGGCATACTAGTGACACTTTGTTTGTCTATTTATTCACACATGTATTATGTTTCCGGTTAATACAATTCTAGCATGAATAATAAATATTTATCATGATTATAAGGAAATAAATAATAACTTTATTATTGCCTCTAGGGCATATTTCCTTCAATATCGCCCGACTTTAATTTGCCGTCGGAAAGATTGGCACGTGAGCAATACTCTTTATGTGCTAATAAAGCTACGTCGGAACCATGTGGGCTTGGTTAGTTCATTGGGACAAATCTTCATCAGAAAAGTAACAAAGGGAGGAGAAGAAGAAAGATGTGCATCGTGACGCTTTATACGCACGATGGTCCTGGCCCATATATCCATTGTTGTGTTAAGCTGGCCTAGCAGCAGTAAGCACTTTCTATTTTTGTACAGACTTGACACTTACAACTTTCGTACAGACCTAGAAATCGACATAGATAGCGGAAATTCTAACGACACTGGTACCTACCGTCACATCTGTTGCCCTCTGTTACCGCACCAAGATTGCTGTGATGACTTGCAGTATAAAGGTACCAAATAGTTTGCTGCAGGAATACAATATGATACACTCCGATATGTGTCCTTGATGTTAGTTTTTTGCCTGATAAAATTAGAGAAGAACTTTCTTTCAAAGAATAATATATCTTAGTCGAGTCAGAATTTTCAAGCTATTTGCTAAATCTCTTGGTGAGACGAGCATAACTTTGACGTTGTAATTCATCGGCGCAACAACGCACGCTGATGCTTCTAGTAAGGACGGATATGTGCCTAAAGGATCAATTATCTACCAAATGGGAGTTTCGAGGGGCCTGAACATTCTGATCACGTGGAATACATTATAATGTTTCTTAATCAAAAGGGTAAGTTTCAATCTCACCGCTGATCTACATACAAAATCGTAAACTATTTAGGGGAGGGGGGGGGGGAGGTTCCAAATCTTGCCTCCTGAAAATTGACATTGAAAATTCGCTCACTCCCAGTATGCACCCATTTGAAACATGAGAGCGAGAGAAACCCCGGTGCGAGAGTGTATTCTAGCACGCGCGACATAAACATAAATAGTTTAAATCACATTCCATCGTGGCAAGTAACGGCTTCCAGACAATAAAGAAGGAAGCACGTTAGATCCACTGTCATTTCATTGGTAGTTTCAGACTTTCAACACTAAGCAAAATGTGCACGGACAGTAATGACTAATACTATAGTACACTTCAAACTCTGTGCATTACAAGGTGGCGACGCTTCAAACTCTCCAGCCTCAAGCCATGGTCCGGTCGGGCGGCAAGTAAAATTAAGAAGAATAAGAAGAGGACCCCGCGAGTGTCTGTCCACTAGAGGTGGTGGGCATGGACGAGGCCGTCATCAAAGTTCTGCGAGTAGCTCTTGAGGTCATATCCAAAACTCACGGTGCGGCGCTTTGGGTGCAGCACGGCGCGTCTCACCCTCCGGAAGAGCTGCCTCATGGGTGCTGGCGCCTGCCGCCACAACCCCGACCCGCCATGGCTCTTCGCCTCCATCATCTTCCGGTTGCTAATGCTCTTTGTCACGCGCAATGATCCTCCCAGAAACGCCATTGGTCAACCTTGATGAGATGATGCGGATGGGATGTCACGGTTTATACGATGAAGCACCACTCTGCTGTGATTGATTAGGTAGCTTGTGATTGCAGAAATGGGGCTCCTCAGTAGCCATTTTATAAGCTCGTCGAATGGACGGGGCTCCGACGCCGACTAGAATGATGGCCGGGCCCGCCACCACCCACAAGCACACTCACAGCTGACAAGGAAAAATTCCCTTTACACAGCGAGTAGCCCATGGAAAAATCATCTTTCGAGCATCTTTTGTTGTTGCCACCCTACACTACACACCCCACAATCAGGTTCGGATAAGTGTTGCATACTCAAAAGTAATTTCACTTGAGGCATCCATCGACAAATGTTGGTGTTTGCCGACCAGTGCTTTTTAGTTCTAAATAGTGTAGTATCAAACAGTCCCAAGAGAAGAAGCACTGGATCGTGTGCTGGTGCTCAGGTTCGGATATCCCCCGACTTTAATTTAGTTATCGACATTACCAGAAAGATTGGCACGTCGGCAATACTTTTTATGTGCTAATAAAGCTACGTTGGAACCTTGTGGTCTTGGTTAGTGACAATCCATATATCCGATCATGAAGTTATAAATCTTTGGGACAAATCTTCATTAGAAAAGAACCAAAGGCAGGAGAAGAACAAAGACAATGGCTACATCATGCCGCTTTACACGCGCCAGTCGTGGCCCATATATCCATTATCCATTATCCATTGTTTAGTTAAGCTGAGCTAGCAGCAGTAAGCACTTTCTACTTTGTAAAGACCTACCACTTTCTACTTTTGTGCAGACCTAGGATTACCCTTTGGTTGAATTATTGATCAGTTGCGTACAAGTTCTTCATTCGGGACGGCGAGCCAGTCGGCCGGCCGGCATGCACCACGTGGATCGAGGCTGATCGCGGGAGGGGCGTGGTGTATATGCAACTTAGAGCCAGGCGAGGGAGGCGTTTCGAACTCCCAAATACCTGAACCCAGTATGTTTCTAACGAATTGAGAACCACCTGTGTATGCAGTATGCACGAGGCCTACTCATACACGGGCTGTTTTTTTTTTTGGAAAAGGAGGCTTACCCCTGGCCTCTGCATCAGAAAGATGCATGCAACCATATTATTAAAAGTCTCAAAGTAGTACCAAGTATTCAAAGTATTACAGGTCGCAAAAGGAGCAAAAAAATGAAAGAAAACACAATGCGACAACCAGTGTGAGATACATGACAAGGGCCCTAGACTCCTATCCTGTTATGTGACCGCCATCCAAACTGATTGAATATGGCCCGTACTACCATCTTCCATTGGTTGCACCCTGTAATCATAGGCTCCCTGGAGTTCGCAGGAGTGAGTAAGGACCACGTACGGATCCATGTCGTAGCTCTGAAGATGACCTACAAGAAAGTTAATATGTGTTGTTTGTTAAAAAACATATCATTCCTGCAGTTCCATATAACCCACATAAGTGCACATATTCCAATTCAAATACTAGCCGCAGTATTAGGTTCCACCCTAGCTAACCACGTCCCCAATAACGATTCAATGCTAACCGGAGGGGCGATGTTGAAGGCTATATGAATTGTTCGCCAAAGCAATTTGGCGAGAGGGCAATCTATGAAGAGATGTTGAATTGTTTCATCATGATCACAAAGGTAACATCGTGAGCTGCCTACCCATCGTCGCTTTAACAAATTATCTTTGGTGAGGATCACTTGCTTGTGGACAAGCCACATGAAGATTTTAATACGCAAGAAAACCATAACCTTCCAGATATGAATAGATCTCGGGATTGGGCCAAAATTAATAAGATCCATATAAAAAGATTTTACCGTAAACACTCCGTTTCGAGCCAACTTCCAGTGTAATGAGTCAGGTTGGTTGGATAATTGAACACCCATCAATCTCCGTACCAAGTGTACCCAGGAATTCCAACGCTCCCCAACTAATAAAGATCACCTAAACTGGATATTCAAGGGAACCGATTGTAATACTATGCCTACATAATCTTCCTTGCGTTGCACAATATTATAAAGGTTTGGGCTAATGGCATCTCCCCTAGCCACGTATCCTCCCAAAGTCTTGTTGTCATCCCATTGCCAACAAGGAATTTGGTCCTACGGAAGAACAAGTCTTTCGTTCTCATAAGCCCCTTCCAGAAGGTGAATCATTCGGCCTTGCGGTGACCTGGGCAAGAGTTTTCAATTGCAAATATTTTTTTATGTAATATCTGTGCCCACATACCGTCAGTCTCTACCGATAACCTATAAAGATATTTACTCATAAGACATTTATTCTTAATTTCAAGGTTCTCAATACCTAAACCTCCCTGGTCCTTAGGACGGCCAAGTATATCCCATCGTGCAAGGCGATATTTCTTCTTGGCCTCATCTGACTGCCAGAAGAATCGAGATCGAAAGAAATCTAGCCTTTTCCGTACCCCCTTGGGTATCTCAAAGAAAGATAGCAGGAACATAGGCATACTACTAAGTACTGAGTTAATAAGCACTAGCCTACTGCCGTACGACATTAACTTGCCCTTCCAACAGCTAAACTTCTTTTCAAATCGATCTTCGGTGCATTTCCACTCTTTATTAGAATGCTTGCGATGGTGAATCAGTATTCCTATGTAACTAAAAGGCAAGGAACCTAGCTCACATCTGAACAATTGTCTATATGTGTCTTGCTCCTCTTTGGCTTGACCAAAGGAGAACAATTGCTCTTGCTAAAGTTGATTTTAAGCCCGAACGATTGTTCGAAGAGACATAAAACTAGTTTCATGTTCCAAGCTTTTGCAATGTCATGCTCCATGAAAAGAATAGTGTCATCCGCATATTGTAGAATGGAAACTCCCCCATCAACTAGATGAGGAACGATTCCATCGACTAGGCCATTTTCCTTGGCCCTGCCATGAAGAACGGTCAACATATCCGCCACTATATTAAATAGAAGGCGAGACATCGAATCCCCTTGTCTCAAGCATTTATGAGTTTAAAAATAGTTCCCGGTATCATCGTTAACCTTAATTCCGACACTACCTTTTTGGACTAGAGAACCCACTTAGTTCCGCCATGTCTCACTGAAACCTTTCATGGGCATTGCCTGCTGAAGGAAAGGTCACTTAACTTTATCGTATGCCTTCTCAAAATCCACTTTGAAGTAAACCCCATCTAGCTTATTCGAATTAATTTCATGGAGCATTTCATGGAGAACAACTACCCCTTCTAGGATGTGTCTCCCAGGCATGAAGGCCGTCTGACTAGTTTGCACCACCGAATTGGCGATGCGTGTCAGTCTATTAGTCAGTACTTTCATGAATATTTTAAAACTCACGTTCGGAAGACATATCAGCCTGAACTTCTCTATATGAACCACTCCTTCTTTATTTGGCAATAGCGTAATCATTCCAAAGTTAAGATGAAATAGTTCTAGATTCCCGTTAAAGAAGTCTTGAAACATCGCCATAAGGTCGTCCTTAATAATATGCCAACATTTCTTATAGAATTCCGTAGGGAACCCATCTGGTCCCGGTGCTTTGTTCAGTATCATTTGAGATATTGCATCTAGAACCTCCTTCTCGATAATTGGTGCAGTTAAGATCTCATTTTAAGCTAAGGGATATCCCCAATAACAGAAGCATTCAGGGAGACCGTGCTCTCTGCCGGATGCCCGAATAGTTGTTTATAATAATTGGAAATATATGATTTAAGATTCTCATGACCCACTATGGTCCCTTCATCCTGCTCAAGCTGGATTATTTTTTTCTTCCTATCTTTGCCATTCGCAATCATGTGAAAGAATTGTGTATTGAACCTTAGCCCGCAATGCCCATTTGAGCTCTTCTTCTCTCACAAGAGCTCGTAGGCATTGCTCCACTTTGGATTTTGTGGCCTGCTCGGCCACATCCAATAGTGTCACTTCTGCTTTGAGGTCCAGAATATCTATTAATTGGATAAGTCTTTCTTTTTCTTGTTTGTAAATCCCGCTTTCGTTTCTAGCCCACCGTCCATCAAAATTGTCGTTGTTCTTCTCATCTTGCCTCCTTATAATATTGAAATCCGCTCCAACTAAGATTGGAAGTGTTTCATCTCCACATATCCGTACTTGATCCGCTAGAAAATCGGGTTTGAGTTCGGGTTGGGCTGCTCCATAGACAACTACGAGAGACCAATGGAAACCATCTAACTTTGATCTCACCCAAAACTTGACCGCAAAGTCACCCCTTACTACATTAATGACCTCTAGCATTTCGCACCTAACCCCCAGCAAAATCCCTCTGGATCTACTTCTAGGAGGTAAAAGTGCCAATCAAAATCAATCCCACCAGACAAAGTTCCAAGAAACTATGAGGTGAAATTATCTTGGCCTGTTTCTAGGAGTGCAATAAAGTCTAACTTTTGTTCTACCGATGTCTCTGCAAGGAACCTTCTTTTAGCCAAGTTAGACAGACCTCTACTATTCCAAAAGATTCCGTTCATAGATCATCGTGGAATTTCTTTTTAAGTCGAACCCTAGCACTCCTCCGAACAACTGAAGTAGGATACACCTTTCTTTTCTAGGCTCGCTTGGGCTTATCCCCCATACCTGGCAAATATATATTGGTATGGTTATTAGAGCCAATACCTTCCACCGGTAATGACCCCCGGCCGTTTTCAAGTTCCGGCCCTTCAATTTCATCTCCAGTCTTCGTATTCGGCATAAGATCATTACATAAGTTTTCAAGGGCGGACATACCGAGTTTTTTCACATCTACCTCATTCATAGGTTTAATGGCTGCTAAGTTACGAATAATTTCAGAAGCCCTCTCCGCTTCTAAGTGTAATAAGTCATTAATAGATTTCGCAACTTCCTTTTCATTCGAGCCTAGTGAAACTCCTAGGTTGTGTGCCTTGTCCATAATAGCATATTCAGAAAAATGCATAATAGAACAACTCTTATTAAAAGACATACCTGTAGTTGCCCTCCCGCTCGTCTCTTTTATTGGGGTAGCGGCGGGTCTCAGGTGAGGTTGTATCAAGGTCTTGGGTGTAGGGGCGGTGGCCCTGGTGGTGGTAACGCGATGCTCATGGGCAGAGCTCGTGGGTTGGTGCCGCCCTGTGACCACGGTCGTGTGGGCGGCTGATGACCCACAAGTGTAGGGGATCTATCGTAGTACTTTCGATAAGTAAGAGTGTCGAACCCAATGAGGAGCAGAAGGAAATGATAAGCTATTTTCAGTAAGGTTTTCTGCAAGCACTAAAATTGTAGGTGATAGATAGTTTTGTGATAAGATAAATAGTAACGAGTAACAAGTAAACAAAGTAAATAAAGTGCAGCAAGGTGGCCCAATCCTTTATGTAGGAAAGGATAAGCCTGGACAATTTCTAATAATGATAAAGGAGCTCCCGAGGACACATGGGAATTATCGTCAAGCTAGTTTTCATCACGCTCATATGATTCACGTTCGGTACTTTGATAATTTGATATGTGGGTGGACCGGTGATTGGGTACTGCCCTTACTTGGACAAGCATCCCACTTATGATTAACCCCTACTGCAAGCATCCACAACTACAACAAAAGTATTAAGGTAAACCTAACCATAGCATGAAACATGTGGATCCAAATCAGCCCCTAACGAAGCAACGCATAAACTAGGGTTTAAGCTTCTGTCACTCTAGCAACCCATCATCTACTTATTACTTCCCTATGCCCTCCTCTAGGCCCAATAATGGTGAAGTGTCATGTAGTCGACGTTCACATGACACCACTAGAGGAGAAGACAACATACATCTCATCAAAATATCGAACGAATACCAAATGCACATGACTACTAACAACAAGACTTCACCCATGTCCTCCGGAACAAACGTAACTACTCACAAAGCATATTCATGTTCATAATCAGAGGTGTAATAATATGCATTAAGGATCTGAGCATATGATCTTCCACCAAGTAAACCAATAAGTATCAACTACAAGGAGTAATCAACACTACTAGCAACCCACAGGTACCAATTTGTGGTTTTGGATACAAGATTGGATACAAGAGATGAACTAGGGTTTGAGAGGAGATGGTGCTGGTGAAGATGTTGAAGGAGATTGACCCCCTCCTAGTGAAAGGATCGTTGGTGATGACGTTGGTGATGATTTCCCCCTCCCGGAGGGAAGTGTCCCCGGCAGAACAGCTCTGCCAGAGCCCTAGATTGGTTCCGCCAAGGTTCTGCCTCGTGACGGCGGAGTTTCGTCCCATAAGCTTGCCCACGATTTTTCCAGGGTAAAAGCGATGATATAGCCGAAGATGGACACCGGAGGCCCACTAGGGGGCCCAGGAGATAGGGGGCGCGCCCTATAAGGGGGGGGGGCGCCCCCTGTCTCCTGGACTGTGTGTGGGCCCCCTGGTGTATTTCTTTCGCTCAGAAATTCTTATGAATTCCAAAAAGTTGTTTCGTGGAGTTTCAGGACTTTTGGGGTTGTGCAGAATAGGTTTCCAACGTTTGCTCCTTTTCCAGCCAGTATTGCAGTTGCCGGCATTCCCCCTCTTCATGGTAAACCTTGTAAAATAAGAGAGAATAGCCATAAGTAATGAGATATAATGTGTAATAACAGCCCATAATGCAATAAATATTGATATAAAAGCATGATGCAAAATGGACGTATCAGCGGCGTCATAGCCGGGGTGTGGCTTCTATGGCGATGAGTGTTGGATGAGGTGAAATCATGTTCTATCTTTGGGCAGACCGGCGGCGACGAAACTCATTCCCTTCTTGAAGGCATCGTCGCGGCTCTCATTGCCCTTTCTGTTTCTCCAGGGGAAACTCTGACCCTCGAATCGAGCGGTGGCGGCGCTTCAGTGTCGTATCCTTCCTGAAGGCATCGCCTTGGAGTCCATGGTTCATCGTATGCGGCTTCATCTCTTCGTAGATAGGGTTGGTGTTGTTATGCTCAGCGCCTATGTATCCTGCCTTGGGTGTGTGCATGTGTTATGGTGGCGTGTGTTTGTACTGGGCTGTTGTAGATCGTTGGCGGAAGACTTTTTCGGTAAGTAGAGAAGGATGGAGTGCTGCATGCACACACATTCTCTCTCTCCACCCACTGAGAATATAGCTTTTCATTTTTCTTGTGAGATACTATTTCACTGATATCTTTTGAATAAAAAATTATCTTTTTTTACATGTTTGAATTCTGGGCGACGAGATCGCTAAAACAAGACATATGTTGAATATATTTTAAATGATTTTAAAAATTCATGAAATATATTTCACTCCTTTACTAAAAATAGATTTCATGCATTAATTACAAATTGAGAGTGTGAAAGTATTCATGACACTGATTTCATCTCAAAAACATAGATTTCACTCATTTCAAAAGAATTATTTTATTTAATTCAACAAAAATATTTTCACTCATTTTCAAAGAGACTGATTTCACTAGTACAGAACTACAGATTTCACTCATTTAAAAAAAGATTCCACTCATTTAAAACACGGATTTCACTCATTTCAAAAGACTTATCTCACTCAATTCAAAAATAATAATTTCACTTGTTTTAAACAACATATTTGACTCATTTCAAAGAGAATAGATTTCACTAGTTTATGAATCATTGATTTCACTTAATTCAAAGTACTCATTTCACAGAACTAAAAATAATAATTTCCCTTATTTGAAAGAATCGATTTCACTTATTTCACACAATTAAAAGAAAGAAACAAATGTACAATGTATAATCCCCAACTCCCCTTTATAGTAGAGATGCATGTTCTAGCTTTGGTAATCTTGGTCCCATGGTTCGTATAGGAAATGAAAGGTTTTAGTTCATTTTTCTCAAGGTTTTTTTGATGAGATGTCTCTGATATTGCTTATACAAGTTAGATATCATCATGTAGTGTTGGTGTGCCTCTCTAAGCTCATCTTCATCGCCATTGAGTAAGTGTCTCTCTTGCGACTGCTCCTGTTTGTCTTGGTTCGAGTGGACGAGCTTCTTGCCTTCAGGTGGTTTTCTACTTGCTTCTACTAAAACTGCCCGGCCAACTGAAAAGTTGGAGGAGCAAGTGATGACAGCCCGCTAGTGGCAATATTGTTGTTTGAGAACTATTTGCACCCTTATAGTCTATATGCAGAAATATAGCGAGGGGTGTATTTTTGGGTGATGTTTTAGTAAATTCAAATGGACAGATATGAGAGAGTAATAGTGGTGCAGTGCTTTGGTAGTTAGTCAGGGTCATCAGATGAGTTCTATATCCAGTATGTAGCTTTAGTTAGGCATCTTGCTCTATTAATCTTAGATATCATTGGCATGTCGAAATGGTTTTTGTTCAGCTTGGGAAACAACAAGGACCAAGACTACTTTGTATGCGTGAAGTATGGTTGTATGTGCTAAAGGTTGTTGCGTCACCCATTGAATACATTGAGCAACATTAAATTTACCAATCAAGCAAATAACTTATAGAATATTTCAGAGTTTTCTTTTGAAGAATAATATATCTTGGTTTAATTGGAATTTCCAAGCTGTTTGCTAAATCTCTTGGTGCAGTGAGGCAAGCATAATTTTGGTGTTGTAATTCAACGGCACGCTGATGCTTCTAGTAAGGATGGATCATGGCCTAAATGATCAATTATCTACCAAATGGGAGTTTCAAGGGGCCTGAACATTCTGATCATGTGGAATACATTATAATCTTTCTTAATCAAATGGATAAGTTTTAGTCTCACCGCTGATCTACATACAAAACCGTAAACTTTTATAAGGGGGGTTCCCAATCATGCCTCCTGAAAATTGACATCGAAAACCCACTTCACTTCCAATATGCACGCATATCAAACAGCTTAGTAATACTACACTTGTTTCATCTCGAGAATAAAATGAGAACAACAGCGAGAGAAGCCCCGGTGCGAGAGTGTATTCCAGCGCTTGCGACATAAACAGAAATAGTTTAAATCCCATTCCATTGTGGCAAGTGACGGCTTGCAGACTACACATAGAAGGAAGAACATAGATACACTGTGTCATTTCATGGCTAGTTTCAACCTTTCAACAGTAAACAACTAGTGTACTAACAGTACTGTCTAACTAGTACTACACTGGTAGCTGAGCTAGAGGAGGAGCAAATCACAAGGTGACAGACGCTTGAAACTCTCCAGCCTCGAGCCATGGTCCGGCCGGGCGGCAAGTAAAATCGAAAAGAAGAAGAAGAAGAAGAAGAAGAAGAAGAAGAAGACTCTGTGGGTGTGGCTAGCTAGAGGCTGTGTGCAGGGACGAGGCCGTCATCGAAGTTCTGGGAGTAGCTCTTGAGGTCGTACCCGAAACTCACGGCGCGGCGCTTCGGCCGTAGCACGGTGCGCCTCACCCTCCAGAACAGCTGCCTCACCGGCGCCGGTGCCTGCCGCCATGACCCGCCGTGGCTCTGCCTCTTCTCCTCCATCATCTTCAGGCTGTCAACTTGCAATGATCCTCCCACAAACGCCATCGGTAGACCTTGATGAGATGATGCGGACTGGAGCTCACGGTTGATTAAACACGGCTCTGCTGCTCTTCTTTCTTGAGATGGTCAGATGGATGGACCGTTTGCACTAATGGGGCTCCTCAGCAGCCGTTTTATAAGCTCCCGACCATATGGACCGGGCTCCGATCGACACCATCGACAACGGCCGGGCCCGCCACCACCCACGCGCACTCACTGCTGACGAGAACAATCTACTTTACACAACGATTAGCCCATGGCAAAATTACATTTGGGACATCTTTTGCTCGTTGCCACCCTACACTACACACCCTACAGTCAAAGACCGACACGGCATCAGCGTGGCGATGACTTCTCTCTCCCATAAAAGGGAGGCTACTATGTCCAAGGAGCGAGAGAGTTGGTGGAGGCCTCGTGCCGTGTCAGACAGAGGCAGTTGCATACAGAAAAGTAAATTCGCTTGAGGCATCCATCGAACAAGTGTTGGTGCTTGGCATACCACGACCAGTGCTTTTCCTTTTAGGTCTAAATAATGTTGTATCAAAAGGTCCCAAGAGAAGAAGCACTGCATCGCATGCTGGTGCTGAGGGATATCGCCCGACATTAATTTGGCCGTCGGAAAGATTGGCACGTGAGGAATACTCTTTATGTGTTAATAAAGCTATGTCGGAACCATGTGGGCTTGGTTAGTGACGACCCATATAGCGGATCATGAAGATATAGTTCATTGGGAAAAATCTTCATCAGAAAAGTAACAAAGGGAGGAGAAGAAGAAAGATGTGCATTGTGACGCTTTACACGCACGATGGTCGTGGCCCATATATCCATTGTTGTGTTAAGCTGGCCTAGCAGCCGTAAGCACTTTCTACTTTTGTACAGACTTGACACTTACAACTTTTGTACAGACCTAGCAATCGACATAGATAGAGGAAATTCTAACGGCACTGGTACCTACAGTCACATCTGTTGCCCTTTGTTACCGCACCAAGATTGCTGTGATGACTTGCAGTATAAAGGTACCAAATATTTTGCTGCAGGAATACAATATGATACACTCCGATATGTGTCCTTGATGTTAGTTTTTTGCCCGATAAAAGTAGAGAAGGACTTTCTTTCAAAGACTAATATATCTTAGTTCAGTCAGAATTTTCAAGCTATTTGCTAAATATCTTGGTGAGGCGAGCATAACTTTGACGTTGTAATTCATCGGCGCAACAATGCACGTTGATGCTTCTAGTAAGAATGGATATGTGCCTAAAGGATCAATTATCTACCAAATGGGAGTTTCGAGGGGCCTGAACATTCTGATCATGTGGAATACATTATAATGTTTCTTAATCAAAAGGGTAAGTTTCAATCTCGCGGCTGATCTACATACAAAATCGCAAACTATTTAGGCTGTGTTCGGTTGAGAGGGATTTGGCAGGGATTGAAGTGGATTTAATCCTCTCAAGTCAAAACCTCCCCAAATCCCCTCCAATCCTCTTGTGGAGGGGTGTAACCGAACAAGGCATTAGGGGGGTGGGGGGAGGTTCCAAATCATGCCTCCTGAAAATTGACATCCAAAATTCGCTCACTCCCAGTATGCACCCATATCAAACATGAGAGCGAGAGAAGCCCCAGTGCGAGAGTGTATTCTAGCACGCGCGACATAAACATAAATAGTTTAAATCCTATTTCATCTGGCAAGTAACGGCTTCCAGACAACAAAAAAGGAAGCACGTTAGATACACTGTCATTTCACTGGTAGTTTCAGACTTTCAACACTAAGCAAAATGTGCACGGACAGTAATGACTAATACTATAGTACACTTCAAACTCTGTGCATTACAAGGTGGCGACGCTTCAAACTCTCCAGCCTCGAGCCATGGTCCGACCGGGCGGCAAGTAAAATTAAGAAGAATAAGAATAGGGCCCCGCGAGTGTCTGTCCACTAGAGGTGGTGGGCATGGACGAGGCCATCATCAAAGTTCTGCGAGTAGCTCTTGAAGTCAGTATCTGAAACTCACGGTGCGGCGCTTTGGGTGCAGCACGGCGCGTCTCACCCTCCGGAAGAGGTGCCTCATGGGTGCTGGCGCCTGCCGCCACAACCCTGACCCGCCATGGCTCTTCGCCTCCATCATCTTCCGGCTTCTAATGCTCTTTGTCACGCGCAATGATCCTCCCAGAAACGCCATTGGTCAACCTTGATGAGATGATGCGGACGGGATGTCACGGTTGATACGATTAAGCACCACTCTGCTGTGATTGATTAGGTAGCTTCTGATTTCAGAAATGGGGCTCCTCAGCAGCCATTTTATAAGCTCGCCGAATGGACGGGGCTCCGACGCCGACTAGAACGATGGCCGGGCCCGCCACCACCCACGCACACTCACAGCTGACAAGGAAAATCCCCTTTACACAGCGAGTAGCCCATGGCAAAATCATCTTTCGAGCATCTTTTGTTGTTGCCACCCTACACTACACACCCCACAATCAGGTTCAGATAAGTGTTGCATACTCAAAAGTAATTTGACTTGAGGCATCCATCGACAAATGTTGGTGTTTGCCGACCAGTGCTTTTTAGTTCTAAATAGTGTAGTATCAAACAGTCCCAATAGAAGAAGCACTGGATCGTGTGCTGGTGCTCAGGTTCGGATATCCCCGACTTTAATTTAGCTGTCCACAGTACCGGAAAGATTGGCACGTCGGCAATACTTTTTATGTGCTAATAAAGCTACGTTGGAACCATGTGGTCTTGGTTAGTGACGACCCATATATCCGATCATGAAGTTATAAATCTTTGGGACAAATCTTCATTAGAAAAGAACCAAAGGCAGGAGAAGAACAAAGACGATGGCTACATCGTGCCGCTTTACACGCGCCACGGTCATGGCCCATATATCCATTATCCATTATCCATTGTTCAGTTAAGCTGAGCTAGCAGCACTAAGCACTTTCTACTTTGTAAAGACCTACCACTTTCAACTTTTGTGCAGACCTAGGATTACCCTTTGGTTGAATTATTGATCAGTGGCGTACAACTTCTTCGTTTGGGACGGCGAGCCTGTCAGCCGGCCGGCGTGCACCACGCGGATCGAGGCTGTTTGCCGATCGCGGGAGGGCGTGGTGTATACGCAACTTGAGAAGAGCCGCAGGCGGCGGCGGCGGCGGCGGCTTCAGCTCCAAACGGCTGCCCCGCGAGCGACCAATCAGGCGAGGGAGGCGTTTCGAACCCCCGAATACCTGAACCCAGTATGTTTCTAACGAATTGAGAACCACCTGCGTGTGCACGAGGCCTGCTCATACACGGGCTAACCTATCTATTTCTCATACACGGGCTGTTGGGCGAAAAACTACTATCATGGACGTATGCATGATAGTAGTTTTTCGTCTGGTAAAAGTAGAGAAGGGAACATGCTCTGTGAGGAGAAAACACATTTGTCCTTCCCCCCTCGTCGGGCTAACCCTAGCGCCACCGCCGAGCCAGGCGTCCCGTCCCTCTCCCTCCCCTCGCCGCCGCTGGTGCGTGCTGCTAGGCAAAGGCTGGTCGGCGGCGGGGTTTCTCACTCCCTCTTTGAAGACGGTCGACCCGGGCTGAGGTGCTTCGGGTGGCGGCGGTGTGCGTGCACAGGCCGCGTTGGCGTGGTGGTGGGCGTTGGGCAGCGGAGTCACGGACGTGTTGGGCGGTGGAGTAACAAAACAATGGATATAGTTCTTTCAGACAAATCTTCATCTGAAAAGAAACAAATAAAGGGAAGAAGAAGAAAGACAATGGCTCGTCCTCGTGCCCCCGCGCGGCTGCGCTTCCCTCCCCCCACTCCCAGCCATCGGGATGTGGAGCTTCTCCCCAGCCAGCCCCGATGTTCCCTGGCTCGCTGCTGTCCTCTGGTGCCCGGGCGCGCTGTCCTGGTGCGGCTCCTCTCCCCCAACCCTCCCCCGCGAGCCTCGGGTCGACCACCTCAGGCGACGGCCTCGCAGGTGCGGCATGGATTCGGCTCTGCGCGTGCTCACCACCACCACCCCCATCCCGGTAGGGGCGAGTATCGCCCGACGAACATGGACCTGCGTCCATGGTCAGGCCGGCTCCAGGCCTGGGGGCATCCGAGGAGCTGCGCTACTTCCGGCTCGCTTGGCTCGCAGGCGCCTCGGCGCCTCTGCACCCCCACCCTGCTGGTGATTTGGTTGGCCGTCCATCCTAGCGCATCTTCGATTTCGGCTACTCCAGGAGTTGCGCTCCTTTTCGGCTCCTTGGGCTCATCGGCCTCCTTGCTGCTTCGGTCTCGGCGACCCCGATCTGCGCTACCCTCTGGATCCTGGCTCGCTCGGCCCCCCAGGCACTGTCACATCCTCCACCGCTTCTCATTCCGCCTAGCCGCCCAGTCGGCCACCTTGGTGCCATGTCTGTCCCTCCATCGCTTTGTTGCTCGCACGTCCGACTTTGCTCCCATTTCTGTGGTCATGATTGAGGCCTATGCTCGATTTCTTCTTCGCTGATTCATTCTTCGATGGCTTGGGATTGCTCAGACTCTGGCTAGGGCGAAATCCCTGCATTTTTGCTGGCAGCGGCGACACCCGAAGGTGTCATTCCCTTCTTGGAGGCGTTGTCACAGTTGTTGTCTGTGCCCCTCTTCGAGCATCAGAGGAAACCCTAGGTCCGGTTATCAGGATCGGACGGCGACGGCACCTCGGCGTCGTTCTCCTTCGTGAAGGCGCTGTTTTGGGTGCTCATAGCGTCCTCGATTCTAGATCTAGAGATGTTGATCGTCGTGTTGTTGGTCAGGGCTACCTTCCAGGATGGGCGGCCTAGCTGTGTCTTTTTCATTGTTTGGGCTGAGCATCCCATGTCTCTCTGCTTCGGGCACCATGTTCACGCCTTTGCGTCCGTGTCATGTGTTGTACCACTTCTTGTACTTGTCCTAACTCCTTCTATCAATGGAATGATATTGTGCCTATGTTGAAGGAGATGGTGCACCAATTCGGAGATTATGCTGCCATCCATGCTGGGTGAAAACCTTCCTGGCCACCCGCTCCAACCGCGTACACACTGCCTTGAACAACGGTTGATACTCCATTCGGTGTAGTGTAGTCCATGTACGAAGCAAGTGCGTACAACGGAAAATAACCAACAACTCGAAAATCAAATCATTTCTACATAGCCAGAGTGCCCATAATAAGGCATATGCTCCCACCCAAATTAGCGTTTTGAGCCTATTTGAAATTCTGTCCGACCAATGACCAAAAATATTAGCAATAGTTATGGGCGGATACAAATTGGACGCTATTTGGATGACTGACCACGCAGAACACACAAACTTGCATTGAAAAAAGAGGTGTTTGATTGTCTCGCCTTGAGTACAAAAACTACACTTCCTACTTCCGTGCCAATTGCGACATGCGAGATTGTCTTTGGTTAGCACAACTCCCCTTCGAAGATACCACATGAAGATATAATATTTCTTAATCCAAGGGATAAGTTTTAATCTCACAGTTGATCTATATACAAAACAATAAACTTTTATAAGGGAGGGTTCCAAATCTCGCCTCCTGAAAATTAACATCGCAAATCCACTTCAGTCCCAATATGCGCGTATATCAAACAGCTTAGCTACACATTAACACTACACTGGTTTCATCTCGAGAATAAAATGACCGCGGCAGCGAGAGAAGCACTGGTGCGAGAGTGTATTCTAGGGCGGCATAAACATAAATTGCTGAAATCTCATTCCATTGTGGCAAGTGACGGCTTGCAGACTACATAGAAGCACATAGATACACTGTAATTTCGTTGGCAGTTTCAGACTTTCAACAGTAAGCAACTAGTGTACGAACAGTACTTTCTAATACTAGTACACTGGGTATTTTCCAGCTCAAATTTTTTTACCAGTACACTGGTAGCTGAGCTAGAGGAACAAATCACACGAGGTGAAGACACTTCAAACTCTCCAGCCTCGAGCCGTGCTTCAGCTGGGCGGCAAGTAAAATTGAAAAGAAGAAGAAGAAGAAGAAGACGACGCTGCGGGTGTTGCTAGAGGCGGTGGGCAGGGACGAGTCCATCGTCAAAGTTCTGGGAGTAGCTCTTGATGTCATACCCGAAACTCACGGCGTGGCGCTTCGGCCGCAGCACGGCCCACCTCACCCTCCAGTAGAGCTGCCTCATGGGAGCCGGCGCCTGCCGCCACGACACCAACCAGCCGTGGCTCCCCCCTTCCATCATCTTCCGGCTGCCAATGATTCTCGTCACGCGCAATGATCCTCCCAGAAACGCCATCGGTCCTTGATGAGTGATTAAACACGGTTCTGTGCTGCTCTTCTTTCTTGATTAGGTTGCTCCTGATCTGAGATGGATGGTTTTGGTTTGCACAAATGGGGCTCCTCAGCAGCCGTTTTATAAGCTCGCCGAATGGACGAGGCTCTGACGCCGACATCAATGACGGCCGGGTCTGCCACCACCCACGCGCACTCACGGCTAGCTGACGAGAAAAATCCACTTTACACAAGGATTAGCCCATGGCAAAATCACATTCCGGGCATCTTTTGCCGTTGCCACCCTAAACTACACACCCTACAGTCAAAGTCCAACGCGGAATCTGCGTGGCCCAAAGGGATGATAACATCCAAAGAGCGAGGGGTTGGTGGAGGCCTGGTACCGTGTCAACACAGGCAGTTGCATACTCAAAAGTAATTTTGCTTGAGGCATCCATCCACAAGTGTTGGTGCTTGCCACCAGTGCTTTTTTACTTGTATAAATAATGCTATATCAAACGGTCCCAGGAGAAGAAGCACGTAGGAAAATCGCTTGCTGGTGCTCAGGTTCGGATATCGCCTGACATTAATTTGGCCGTCCACATTACCGGAAAGATTGGCACGTAGGAAAATACTCTTTATGTGTTAATAAAGCTATGTTGGAACCATGTGCTCTTGCTTAGTGACAGCTCGTATATCCGATCATGAAGATATAGTTCTTTGGGATAAATCTTCATCAGAAAAGAAACAAAGGGAGAAGAAGAAAGATGATGGCTGTATCGTGACGCTTTACACGCACGACGGTCGTGGCCGATATATCCATTATCCATTGTTCAGGTAGGCTGAGGTAGCAGGCTTTTGTACAGACCTAGCATTTTCAACTTCTGTACATACTTATAGCAATTGACATAGAAAGCACAAATTCTAACTGCGCCAGTACCTACCGGCACATCTGTTGCCCTTTGTCTCCGCATCAAGATTGCTGTGCTGACTTGCAGTATAAACGTAATATTTTGTTGCATGAATACATTGCAATAGACTCTTGATAGGGGGCCATGATAGTAGTTTTTCGTCTGATAAAAGTGGAGAAGAACGGATGGCTGCATGCACACAGATTCTCTCTCGCCACCCATTGAAAACCTAGCACTTCATTTTTCTTGTGATATACTAATTCATTGATATGTTTTCTGGCTACGTGTTCGTGCCCGAGTCTTTGGCCGTCCACATTACCCGAAAGATGGGCACGTAGGCAATGCTCTTTATGTGCTAATAAAGCTACATTGGAACCACGTTTCAAGAAAAAAAAAGCTACATTGGAACCATGCATGTGGTCGTGTTTAGGTGTTGACTCATATCCGATCATGAAGATATAGTTCTTTGGGACAAATCTTCATCGGAAAAGAAACAAAAGGAGTAGAAGAAGAAAGACGATGACTACATCATGACGCTGTACACGCATGACGGTCGTGCCGCATATATCTATTGTTCAGTTAAGTTTCAGGGTATGGTGTCGGTTTCAAGTTCATGGTTGCACCGACACACTCCACGGCGCGGCGCTACCAACAGTAAGTACTTTCAACTTTTGTACAGAATTGGCACTTTCAAATTTTGTACAATCCTAGCAAAGAAATCCTCGTATATAAGCAGGCTAAAGAAAAACGACAATAAAAAAAGATATCGAAGGCCATAAAAAACCGCCACACCTAACAAGAAGCCGCTGAGACTATCGAACAAGAATGGAACAACGCCGACTTGAAGAACCACTAAACATCATTGCACCGAACACACCAATGAGTCTCGGAGAACTCATGATCCTATCCTGACATAAACAATGTAAAAAACATTGCACGAATAATGAAGATAGACTGACAAATTTATGTTCTTGTGGTTGCAGTGGAACAAAGGTTCAAGCTTTTGATTTTATTTTAGTTCTACCTGCTAGCCTAGAGATGGTAGTAACAAGGCATATCGGATATAGCACGTGGACTGCACTCGATTGCCCTCTGTATCTCTCTACTTGGACCAACTTTCCGACGTGTTGGTAACCTCGTGTGAAAAACGGATAGTTAAAGACAAAGTAATAGTGTTCGATTGAACCGATATATCTATAGGAAGCTTCCCACGAGCATAATCCAGTTGGCTAATCAACACATCACATAAAGACGGGCGTTGTTGGTAGTATGCATGGGATGGTGGTGCATATATCTAATCCAAATCATACGTGATCAATGATGACTTGGATAAATTTTATGGTTTTTGTTAGAAGGGAGAGAGAGGAATTGTTGCGGAATATGATGGATGTATTATCGAGCCTCGAGGGCGAGTATATATTGAGTACAAGACTTGAAGGGCAAGACGCCTCTTCTAGAGATAAGGTAGGAATCCTAAACTACCAAATACATATAACCCAAATATATCTCTAACATCCCCCCGCAGTCGGAGCGGTAGCGTTGCGAACAACATGAGCGTCGCGGACGGTCAAACTAGAGAGAATAGCAGCCGACGGACTGACATCCCCCCGCAGTCCTAGCGGGAGCGTCGTGGACGGTGTCGCGTCGCGGACGCATTGACTGTAGAGGAAGCCGACGAGTTGCGCAAGCGGATGATAGCCCTTTGTGCCGTTGTCGATGTAGCCGAGAGCGTAGGATGGTGTAGCCGTGGTCGAGGTAGCTGTGCGAAGAATGCCGTGGTCGATGTCGAGTCGAGGTGGCCGGTGTCGAGGAGGTCGCCGTGGAGCCGCGGGCGCAAGGGGGCGCCGAGTTAGCATGGGCGCAAGGGTGTCGAAGTAGTGGTGCGCCGGGAAGAAGATGTTGTTGACGACGCGTCGCGACGGGTTTGCCAAGCCCGGGGACACATCGTAGACAAAGGCACGCACCGGTGTTGCCAGCACCGGGCATGCGTAGACGGACGAAGATGAAGTTGACGAAGCGCCAACCAGGCTTGCCAGGCCCGGGGACACATCGTGGATGAAGGCACGCATCGGTGTTGCCAGCACCGGGCATGCGTAGACGAGGGACCTGCACGAGCTGTACGCCATGTCGGAGAAGTCGGAGGGGCCAGCAGAGAAGAACTCGACGACAATTGCGGCGTCTATTGGCGTAGGGCCGATGTCACCAACGGTGGTCGGAGTAGATGAAGTGGTCGGGGTAGATGACGACGACACTGGCGACGGGCTGGTTCTTGGACGAAGACGAAGGGGGTGGACGGGCGGTGGCGGCGGCTACGAAGGTAGCGGCGGCGGCGGCCAAAGAATAACGGCGGCGGCGGCCTGACGGCGGCGGCGGCGGCTAGGTTAGGAGTGCGGCGGCGGTGCTCGAAGTAGGCGAAGAACCCTGACAGCGTGTCGAAGACCGGCGCGGACGGTGGCGTTCCCGCGCCAAGGGAGACGGCGCGGCGCATACTACGGGAGGTCGATGCGCGGTGACGGCGGCGTGGACCGCGGGCTGCGGCGCTACGGCCCGAAGGGACGACGCAGCGGCGGTAGGCGGGCCGGGGTGACAGCGGGAAGACCTCGGGGCGGCGGCGGGAACCGCGAGGCGGCGGCGGGGACCATGTTCCGCAGTGCTACAGCTCGAAGAGGTGGTGTAGCGGCGGCTCGCAGGTCGGTGCAACCGCGGGGATGGCCTCGGGCGGCGGCGGTGACTGCATGCCGCAGCTTTACAGCCCGAAGAGGCGGTGTAGCGGAGGCTCGCAGGTCGGGGCAGCCGCGTGGAGAACCACTAGCCGAGGGCGATGGCCCGTCGGGAGGCGGCGTGGACCACGTGCCGCGACATGATAACCCTAAGGGGTGACACGGAGGCGGCGGCGGCGGCTACCGGGGTAGCCGGTGGGAGGATCTCGGGGCAGCAGCGTAGACCACATTCCGCGACGCGACCGCCCGTAGGGGCGTCGGCGGTAGCGGTGCGTGAGTCGGGGCAGCCGACGGGAAGACCTCGGGCGGCAACGCAGCGGTCCGTAGGGACGACGCGATGGCAACCTGTGGCTCGATCGGCGGTAGGCGCGTGCTCAGGGACGTGCTTGGCGAAGACAGGCGCGTGATCGGTTGATCAGACCGACGGCGCCGCTGTATGCGCCATGGCGGGGACGACGCGCAGATCGCAGTCGATGGCGACGTTTGTCGGTGATGTCCCGGGCGATGACGACGAAGACAGACCGGCGATGGAGACCGCGCGGACGAGCAGCCGGTAGCGATGCACGAAGGCGTCCCTTGGGCGGCGCGTCCAGCCTTGCCGCACGGTTGATGACGAAGCAACCGGTGAAATCGACGCCGATGTCGGAGTAGAGGCGCGGGGGTCGACGGCGGCGGCGGGCGACGCAAACCGGATCACATAGACCGAAAAACCAAAATGTAGACGCTGATCAAAGTGACCGGCGAGAGAGAGAAAACCCGGATCAAAGGATTGGGAAAAAAGACTCTCTAGGGCAGCCGGTCGACACGACCGGCGGACGAACCCTAGGTACGGGCAGCGGGGCCCCCGGCGGCGGTCATGGAGGCCGACCACCCCGGGGGCGGCGCGTGGGTGCGAAAGCGGCGGCGGCTAGGGTTTGGATCGTGATTAGGCTGATACCATGTTAGAAGGGAGAGGGAGGAATTGTTGCGGAATATGATGGATGTATTATCGAGCCTCGAGGGCGAGTATATATTGAGTACAAGACTTGGAGGGCAAGACGCCTCTCCTAGAGATAAGGTAGGAATCCTAAACTACCAAATACATGTAACCCAAATATATCTCTAACAGTTTTGAAGGGAGTCTGTACCTCTCCCAAGGCGACTCAGGCAACGCAGAATCCTCCCGTTGCAACCTCCTTCCTCTCCGGCTTCTCCTCCCCCACCGTCGCCTACTGCACCCCCCTGGCAAAACCCGCTCGGATCTGGTGACGGGGTGCCGCGACTCTCAACAAGGCACCACCCCTTGAGCAGGAGCTCGGGTGGTTGCCGATGACACGGAGCTTCCCGGGCGTGTGTGGCCGAGATCTGAGGTGGTGGTCGAGGCACTGTTTGCGGGCATGAGTTGTCGCTTCGGGGATCCTGTTGGTCTGTGGGTGGGCGGCGACAGCGGAATGGGGTGCCGTGGATGCACCGTCAGCTGAACATAGGGGCTGCACTTACGGCGGCGTTGTTGCTTGGTGGTGCACTGCTGCAAGAGCTTGGGCGCGCTATGTCCTGGATCCATGGGGTCTTCACTGGATTTGGAGGTCGGCATGGAAGTGCACTATGGCTGCTCGATACCTTTGGCCGATGCTGGCTGGGTTCACGCGGGCTCCTCTGGCTGTCGGTGTGTCTGCCGGTCGTGGTGGTCCAATGGGCGGGTGGTGCCGCGTGCTATGGTGTCGGGCTTTGCGAGAAATTTTGATGGGGGTGGGCGTCTGGCCCGGATCTAGCTGGGCAGCAGTGGGGACCATCTGCTGCTCGTCCTGCGGCTTGCCGTGCGGTACGGACTTGGCAAGACTGGATGTGTGTGGTCGTTGCTGGCCTTGTTGCTCATTAACCAGGTGGGTTAGGGATCTAGGCACAATGCCGCTCCGATCTGGCGTTCATGGTGCGGAGGTCGTTGCTGCTCAGCAAAAAGGTGGCAGCTCGCCGCTGGGAGCTAGGATGTGCACAACAGACGGAGGTTGGTGGCGGCTGGCCTTGGTAGGGCCTCGTGGCCACGGCATACCGTTTGGTCTACTCACGGGCATAGGAGACGATGTCAGGCGAAAGTCTGTTTCTGGCTATGGTCGGAGGCGACAACAGTGGCGGCCGTGGGCATCACTACCTTCTTGAGGCCGCTGCTATGGTGATGTGCTCCTCTCCCCCGTCGTCCCTTGGTCCATGGAAAACCTCATATCCATCCTCTATCATACCGGATGATGGAAGCGCCATGCGCCGTTCCCCTCTTGTGGGCATCATTTTTGGAGTTGGGATCAGCCGGAGGAGCCAGTGTTGGTTTGATGGTGGTGGTGGTGCGGCCGGCTTGGGGTCGATGGTGGTTGTTCAGTGGTTTCCTTTTGGGTTCGGCGGCAATGCCTTTGGTGCCGCAGAGCGGTCATTTGTTTCCCCCTCGTGAAGGTGTCCCGCCCCTGTTGTTGTGCAGGCTCAAGACCCTCCCATGTCTGCCGATGTATTGCGGCGAGCTCCGTTCTCTTGGTGTTGTCTTAGTTCATCTTTGCTCATAGATGGCGCTCCCCAACTTGCCAATCATTTTGAATTGGCGTGGAGGTGCTCCTAGCGAAAGTTCATGTTTGGTGGCACTTGTTGACAGTGGACGCTCCAGAGTTGTGTCGTGGGGCCAGGTACGCACGCCTATGTGGTGTGTTAGAGCATCTCCAGTCGCGCCCCCAAGAGGGCCTCCCCAGGCGTTTTTTTCGCGCCGACGCCGAAAAAACACCCCATTCGCGCCCCCAGGATGCCGAATTCCGCCGCCTCGGCCCCCTTTTTACGCCCGGCGATCG